>NW_026991843.1:0-133710 GCF_029215605.1 Mirounga angustirostris
CACGCACCCCCCATCACCAGGACAGGACTGAGAGATACGGGAGCCCGGCTGACAGAGACAGACACACAGACACACAGGGAAAGACAGAGAGGCACACGGAGGGGTAGTCGGAGCGAGAGAGGAAGAGAGAGACACGGGGAGAACGAGGATCCAACACACAGACCCGCACTGAACCCCCGAACAGACAGACAGAGACCCTGACCTGGATGCGGATGGGGACACGGAAAGGGACGGACTCGCCGGTGCACGCAAGGGACCCAGACACACACCACACACACCGGAGGCTGTGTTGGCGAGGCAGCTAGCCTCTGGGGGTGTGGTGGAGCTTGGCCAGGTTTTGGCAAGCTGACCGCGCCCTGGTGCTGCTAGAGGAGCCCCTCGGAGCGCCAGGAAGCACAGCCAAGTTGCCTGGAATCCCCTTCTGCTCCCATGCCTGCCCAGCAACCACACTGGCCTGGGGGCATGCGGGGGACTCTTTCCTTGGTCTCGTCGTTTATTTGGGGGTACCCCTCGACGCCGACGCCGTGGTGCCGGGCGCGCCCCCACTGCCTTGCTGAGGGAGCGGGCCTTGCTGTTAGCTGCGCTGCTGTGGGGAGAAGGACTTCGGCCCAGGGTGCCAGCGGCCCCGAGGGCCAGGGCGGTCGGCCATTTTGGTGCTGGGCAGAGGGAGGGAGGGCCCAGGGCGGGGCCCAGGGGCAAAGGGACGGTGGTCGGCGGGAAGGAAGAGAAGGCCCTGCGGGGCTGGAGCGCAGCCCAGGGCTGGTGGGAGAAGGTGTAGGCGTGCCCAGTCACCAGGGGGAGCCGGTTGTTCGGCGGCTTGGGCATCCAGGGCGGCCCAAGGGAATGGCGAGGGGCGGCGGCATGAGGGCCCCAAGGCCAGGAACCAGGGAGTGCACGCATGGGAGGCAGGGTGAACTCCCGCCCGCGCTCCCCCCGCCCCATCGCCCCCCCAGTCCTCGCCACCTTCGCCCACTCCCTCCCTCCGAAGCGGCAGCCCTCTCTGCCGCCTCAGCCTCCCCACCCCCTTCCCATCGCCCCCCCGCGAGCCCCACTGGTTCCTGTGAGGGTGGGCCTTGTGACTTGGAGTTGGAGGAGCTGGGTTGGAGCCGCCTGTCGCTGCAGCGGGCGGCTCCAGCGGGCCTGTGAACCGCCGTGGGGTGCCCGGGGGTAAGGGGGCAACGGGGCAAGGGATGTTTGGAGGAAGGCTTGCTGGGCAAAGGGGGGCGGTGGAGGCACAGGGAGAAGAAGGGAGGCCGAAGGAGAAAGAAAAAAGCCAAGAAAGTAGCCTCAGAACAAGAGTGCAGGGCACCCGGGAACGGTCTCCCATCCAAGTCCTGAGCGGATCCGACCCTGCTTAGCTTCCAAGAGCAGAAGAGATGCGCTGCCATCAGGCCGCTAGGGCCAGAGGCCTGAGAGGCTGCTGCTGCGACCCACAGCAGACTGCTCTGGGCCTCCGAGCCCCAGCGTGCTCCTCTCGTCAACCCCTCCGCCTGCCCTGGCCTTGGCTCCTGCGTGCCTGCGAGCCTGCCTTGGGGTGAGGCGCCTCCAGCATCTCAGAGTCCCAGAAGTCCCGGCGATCTCCCCAACTGTCTCTGGACTTCCCAGCCGGACCGCCCCCTCCGCCGCCGCTCCCGCCGCCGCCGCCTCCTCCTACGCCGCCGCCGCCGCCGCCACTGCCACTGTGGTTTGGAACCCGAGATGCCTAGGGGGGGCGTTCGGTCTTGGAGGCAGGCATGCGGAGTGTTCACAGCGCCCCGAACTCCCCAACCAGAGACCCTGGGCAGCAGTCCACCCCCGTGGCCCCTCCCCCGCCAACCTTCCCCTGACACCCCCCCCACGCACCCCCCATCACCAGGACAGGACTGAGCGATACGGGAGCCCGGCTGACAGAGACAGACACACAGACACACAGGGAAAGACAGACAGGCACACGGAGGGGTAGTCGGAGCGAGAGAGGAAGAGAGAGACACGGGGAGAACGAGGATCCAACACTCAGACCCGCACTGAACCCCCGAACAGACACACAGAGACCCTGACCTGGATGCGGATGGGGATACGGAAAGGGACGGACTCGCCGGTGCACGCAAGGGACCCAGACACACACCACACACACCGGAGGCTGTGTTGGCGAGGCAGCTAGGCTCTGGGGGTGTGGTGGAGCTTGGCCAGGTTTTGGCAAGCTCACCGCGCCCTGGTGCTGCTAGAGGAGCCCCTCGGAGCGCCAGGAAGCACAGCCAAGTTGCCTGGAATCCCCTTCTGCTCCCATGCCTGCCCAGCAACCACACTGGCCTGGGGGCATGCGGGGGACTCTTTCCTTGGTCTCGTCGTTTATTTGGGGGTACCCCTCGACGCCGACGCCGTGGTGCCGGGCGCGCCCCCACTGCCTTGCTGAGGGAGGGGGCCTTGCTGTTAGCTGCGCTGCTGTGGGGAGAAAGACTTCGGCCCAGGGTGCCAGCGGCCCCGAGGGCCAGGGCGGTCGGCCATCTTTGGTGCTGGGCAGAGGGAGGGAGGGCCCAGGGCGGGGCCCAGGGGCAAAGGGACGGTGGTCGGCGGGAAGGAAGAGAAGGCCCTGCGGAGCTGGAGTGCAGCCCAGGGCTGGTGGGAGAAGGTGTAGGCGTGCCCAGTCACCAGGGGGAGCCGGTTGTCCGGCGGCTTGGGCATCCAGGGCGGCCCAAGGGAATGGCGAGGGGCGGCGGCATGAGGGCCCCAAGGCCAGGAACCAGGGAGTGCACGCATGGGAGGCAGGGTCAACTCCCGCACGCCCTCCCCCGGCCCCAACGCCCCCCCAGTCCTCGCCACCTTCGCCCACTCCCTCCCTCCGTTGCGGCTGTCCTCTCTGCTGCCTCAACCTCCCCACCCCGTTCCCATCGCCGCCCAGCGAGCCCCACTGGTTCCTGTGAGGGTGGGCCTTGTTGCTTGGAGTTGGAGGAGCTGGGTTGGAGCCGCCAGTCCCTGCAGCGGGCGGCTCCAGCGGGCCTGTGAATCGCCGTGGGGTGCCCGGGAGTAAGGGGGCAGCGGAGCAAGGGATGTTTGGAGGAAGGCTTGCTGGGCAAAGGGGGGCGGTGGAGGCACAGGGAGAAGAAGGGAGGCCGAAGGAGAAAGAAAAAAGCCAAGAAAGTAGCCTCAGAACCAGAGTCCAGGGCACCCGGGAACGGTCTCCCATCCAAGTCCTGACCGGATCCGACCCTGCTTAGCTTCCAAGAGCAGAAGAGATGCGCTGCCATCAGGCCACTAGGGCCATAGGCCTGAGAGGCTGCTGCTGCGACCCACATCAGACTGCTCTGGGCCTCCGGGCCCCAGCGTGCTCCTCTTGTCACCCCTCCACCTGCCCTGTGCTTTGCTCCTGCGTGCCTGCGAGCCTGCCTTGGGGTGAGGCGCCTCCAGCATCTCAGAGTCGCAGAAGTCCTGGCGATCTCCCCAAGTGTCTCTGGACTTCCCAGCAGGACCGCCCCCTCCGCCGCCGCTCCCGCCGCCGCCTCCTCCTCCTCCTCCTCCTCCTCCTCCTCCTCCTCCCCCGCCGCCACCGCCGCCTCCGCCGCCGCTGTCGTTTGGAACCCGAGATGCCTGGGGGGGCGTTCGGTCTTGGAGGCAGGCATGCGGAGTGTTCTCAGCGCCCCCAACTCCCCAACCGCAGCCCTGGGTCTAGCGTGGCAAGCCACCCCGCCTTGCTCAATGGCGGCCCGAAGTCAAGGGCGCCACCAGAGACCCTGGGCAGCAGTCCACCGCCGTGGCCCGTCCCCCTCTAACCTTCCCGTGACACCCCCCCCCACGAACCCCCCATCACCAGGACAGGACTGAGAGATACGGGAGCCCGGCTGACATAGACAGACACAAAGACACACAGGGAAAGCCAGAGATACGCACGGAGGGGTAGTCGGAGCGAGAGAGGAAGAGAGAGACACGGGGAGACCGAGGATCCAACACACAGACCCGCACTGAACCCCCGAACAGACACACAGAGATCCTGACCTGGATGCGGATGGGGACACGGAAAGGGACAGCCTCGCCGGTGCACGCAAGGGACCCAGACACACACCACACACACCGGAGGCTGTGTTGGCGAGGCAGCTAGCCTCTGGGGGTGTGGTGGAGCTTGGCCAGGTTTTGGCAAGCTGACCGCGCCCTGGTGCTGCTAGAGGAGCCCCTCGGAGCGCCAGGAAGCACAGCCAAGTTGCCTGGAATCCCCTTCTGCTCCCATGCCTGCCCAGCAACTACACTGGCCTGGGGGCATGCGGGGGACTCTTTCCTTGGTCTCGTCGTTTATTTGGGGGTACCCCTCGACGCCGACGCCGTGGTGCCGGGCGCGCCCCCACTGCCTTGCTGAGGGAGCGGGCCTCGCTGTTAGGTGCGCTGCTGTGGGGAGAAGGACTTAGGCTCAGGGTGCCAGCGGCCCCAAGGTCCAGGGCGGTCGGCCATCTTTGGTGCTGGGCAGAGGGAGCGAGGGCCCAGGGCGGGGCCCAGGGGCAAAGGGACGGTGGTCGGCGGGAAGGAAGAGAAGGCCCTGCGGGGCTGGAGCGCAGCGCAGGGCTGGTGGGAGAAGGTGTAGGCGTGCCCAGTCACCAGGGGGAGCCTGTTGTCCGGTGGCTTGGGCATCCAGGGCGACCCAAGGGAAAGGCGAGGGGCGGCGGCATGAGGGCCCCAAGGGCAGGAACGAGGGAGGGCACGCATGGGAGGCAGGGTGAACTCCCGCACGCGCTCCCCCCTCCCCATCGCCCCCCAGTCCTCGCCACCTTCGCCCACTCCCTCCCTCCGTAGCGGCTGCCCTCTCTGAGGCCTCAGCCTCCACACCCCGTTCCCATCGCCCCCCAGCGAGCCCCACTGGTTCCTGTGAGGGTGGGCCTTGTGACTTGGAGTTGGAGGAGCTGGATTCGAGCCGCCTGTCGCTGCAGCGGGCGGCTCCAGCGGGCCTATGAACCGCCGTGGGGTGCCCGGGGGTAAGGGGGCAACGGGGCAAGGGATGTTTGGAGGAAGGCTTGCTGGGCAAAGGGGGGCGGTGGAGGCACAGGGAGAAGAAGGGAGGCCGAAGGAGAAAGAAAAAAGCCAAGAAAGTAGCCTCAGAACAAGAGTGCAGGGCACCCGGGAACGGTCTCCCATCCAAGTCCTGAGCGGATCCGACCCTGCTTAGCTTCCAAGAGCAGAAGAGATGCGCTGCCATCAGGCCGCTAGGGCCAAAGGCCTGAGAGGCTGATGCTGCGACTCCCAGCAGACTGCTCTTGGCCTCCGAGCCCCAGCGTGCTCCTCTCGTCAACCCCTCCGCCTGCCCTGGCCTTGGCTCCTGCGTGCCTGCGCGCCTGCCTTGGGGTGAGGCGCCTCCAGCATCTCAGAGTCGCAGAAGTCCCGGCGATCTCCCCAACTGTCTCTGGACTTCCCAGCCGGACCGCCCCCTCCGCCGCCGCTCCCGCCGCCGTCGCCTCCTCCTACGCCGCCGCCGCCGCCGCCACTGTGGTTTGGAACCCGAGATGCCTAGGGGGGGCGTTCGGTCTTGGAGGCAGGCATGCGGAGTGTTCACAGCGCCCCGAACTCCCCAACCAGAGACCCTGGGCAGCAGTCCACCCCCGTGGCCCCACCCCCGCCAACCTTCCCCTGACAACCCCCCACGCACCCCCCATCACCAGGACAGGACTGAGAGATACGGGAGCCCGGCTGACAGAGACAGACACACAGACACACAGGGAAAGACAGAGAGGCACACGGAGGGGTAGTCGGAGCGAGAGAGGAAGAGAGAGACACGGGGAGAACGAGGATCCAACACACAGACCCGCACTGAACCCCCGAACAGACAGACAGAGACCCTGACCTGGATGCGGATGGGGACACGGAAAGGGACGGACTCGCCGGTGCACGCAAGGGACCCAGACACACACCACACACACCGGAGGCTGTGTTGGCGAGGCAGCTAGCCTCTGGGGGTGTGGTGGAGCTTGGCCAGGTTTTGGCAAGCTGACCTCGCCCTGGTGCTGCTAGAGGAGCCCCTCGGAGCGCCAGGAAGCACAGCCAAGTTGCCTGGAATCCCCTTCTGCTCCCATGCCTGCCCAGCAACCACACTGGCCTGGGGGCATGCGGGGGACTCTTTCCTTGGTCTCGTCGTTTATTTGGGGGTACCCCTCGACGCCGACGCCGTGGTGCCGGGCGCGCCCCCACTGCCTTGCTGAGGGAGCGGGCCTTGCTGTTAGCTGCGCTGCTGTGGGGAGAAGGACTTCGGCCCAGGGTGCCAGCGGCCCCGAGGGCCAGGGCGGTCGGCCATTTTGGTGCTGGGCAGAGGGAGGGAGGGCCCAGGGCGGGGCCCAGGGGCAAAGGGACGGTGGTCGGCGGGAAGGAAGAGAAGGCCCTGCGGGGCTGGAGCGCAGCCCAGGGCTGGTGGGAGAAGGTGTAGGCGTGCCCAGTCACCAGGGGGAGCCGGTTGTTCGGCGGCTTGGGCATCCAGGGCGGCCCAAGGGAATGGCGAGGGGCGGCGGCATGAGGGCCCCAAGGCCAGGAACCAGGGAGTGCACGCATGGGAGGCAGGGTGAACTCCCGCACGCGCTCCCCCCGCCCCATCGCCCCCCCAGTCCTCGCCACCTTCGCCCACTCCCTCCCTCCGAAGCGGCAGCCCTCTCTGCCGCCTCAGCCTCCCCACCCCCTTCCCATCGCCCCCCCGCGAGCCCCACTGGTTCCTGTGAGGGTGGGCCTTGAGACTTGGAGTTGGAGGAGCTGGGTTGGAGCCGCCTGTCGCTGTAGCGGGCGGCTCCAGCGGGCCTGTGAACCGCCGTGGGGTGCCCGGGGGTAAGGGGGCAACGGGGCAAGGGATGTTTGGAGGAAGGCTTGCTGGGCAAAGGGGGACGGTGGAGGCACAGGGAGAAGAAGGGAGGCCGAAGGAGAAAGAAAAAAGCCAAGAAAGTAGCCTCAGAACAAGAGTGCAGGGCACCCGGGAACGGTCTCCCATCCAAGTCCTGAGCGGATCCGACCCTGCTTAGCTTCCAAGAGCAGAAGAGATGCGCTGCCATCAGGCCGCTAGGGCCAGAGGCCTGAGAGGCTGCTGCTGCGACCCACAGCAGACTGCTCTGGGCCTCCGAGCCCCAGCGTGCTCCTCTCGTCAACCCCTCCGCCTGCCCTGGCCTTGGCTCCTGCGTGCCTGCGAGCCTGCCTTGGGGTGAGGCGCCTCCAGCATCTCAGAGTCCCAGAAGTCCCGGCGATCTCCCCAACTGTCTCTGGACTTCCCAGCCGGACCGCCCCCTCCGCCGCCGCTCCCGCCGCCGCCGCCTCCTCCTACGCCGCCGCCGCCGCCGCCACTGCCACTGTGGTTTGGAACCCGAGATGCCTAGGGGGGGCGTTCGGTCTTGGAGGCAGGCATGCGGAGTGTTCACAGCGCCCCGAACTCCCCAACCAGAGACCCTGGGCAGCAGTCCACCCCCGTGGCCCCTCCCCCGCCAACCTTCCCCTGACACCCCCCCCACGCACCCCCCATCACCAGGACAGGACTGAGCGATACGGGAGCCCGGCTGACAGAGACAGACACACAGACACACAGGGAAAGACAGACAGGCACACGGAGGGGTAGTCGGAGCGAGAGAGGAAGAGAGAGACACGGGGAGAACGAGGATCCAACACTCAGACCCGCACTGAACCCCCGAACAGACACACAGAGACCCTGACCTGGATGCGGATGGGGATACGGAAAGGGACGGACTCGCCGGTGCACGCAAGGGACCCAGACACACACCACACACACCGGAGGCTGTGTTGGCGAGGCAGCTAGGCTCTGGGGGTGTGGTGGAGCTTGGCCAGGTTTTGGCAAGCTCACCGCGCCCTGGTGCTGCTAGAGGAGCCCCTCGGAGCGCCAGGAAGCACAGCCAAGTTGCCTGGAATCCCCTTCTGCTCCCATGCCTGCCCAGCAACCACACTGGCCTGGGGGCATGCGGGGGACTCTTTCCTTGGTCTCGTCGTTTATTTGGGGGTACCCCTCGACGCCGACGCCGTGGTGCCGGGCGCGCCCCCACTGCCTTGCTGAGGGAGGGGGCCTTGCTGTTAGCTGCGCTGCTGTGGGGAGAAAGACTTCGGCCCAGGGTGCCAGCGGCCCCGAGGGCCAGGGCGGTCGGCCATCTTTGGTGCTGGGCAGAGGGAGGGAGGGCCCAGGGCGGGGCCCAGGGGCAAAGGGACGGTGGTCGGCGGGAAGGAAGAGAAGGCCCTGCGGAGCTGGAGTGCAGCCCAGGGCTGGTGGGAGAAGGTGTAGGCGTGCCCAGTCACCAGGGGGAGCCGGTTGTCCGGCGGCTTGGGCATCCAGGGCGGCCCAAGGGAATGGCGAGGGGCGGCGGCATGAGGGCCCCAAGGCCAGGAACCAGGGAGTGCACGCATGGGAGGCAGGGTCAACTCCCGCACGCCCTCCCCCGGCCCCAACGCCCCCCCAGTCCTCGCCACCTTCGCCCACTCCCTCCCTCCGTTGCGGCTGTCCTCTCTGCTGCCTCAACCTCCCCACCCCGTTCCCATCGCCGCCCAGCGAGCCCCACTGGTTCCTGTGAGGGTGGGCCTTGTTGCTTGGAGTTGGAGGAGCTGGGTTGGAGCCGCCAGTCCCTGCAGCGGGCGGCTCCAGCGGGCCTGTGAATCGCCGTGGGGTGCCCGGGAGTAAGGGGGCAGCGGAGCAAGGGATGTTTGGAGGAAGGCTTGCTGGGCAAAGGGGGGCGGTGGAGGCACAGGGAGAAGAAGGGAGGCCGAAGGAGAAAGAAAAAAGCCAAGAAAGTAGCCTCAGAACCAGAGTCCAGGGCACCCGGGAACGGTCTCCCATCCAAGTCCTGACCGGATCCGACCCTGCTTAGCTTCCAAGAGCAGAAGAGATGCGCTGCCATCAGGCCACTAGGGCCATAGGCCTGAGAGGCTGCTGCTGCGACCCACATCAGACTGCTCTGGGCCTCCGGGCCCCAGCGTGCTCCTCTTGTCACCCCTCCACCTGCCCTGTGCTTTGCTCCTGCGTGCCTGCGAGCCTGCCTTGGGGTGAGGCGCCTCCAGCATCTCAGAGTCGCAGAAGTCCTGGCGATCTCCCCAAGTGTCTCTGGACTTCCCAGCAGGACCGCCCCCTCCGCCGCCGCTCCCGCCGCCGCCTCCTCCTCCTCCTCCTCCTCCTCCTCCTCCTCCTCCTCCCCCGCCGCCACCGCCGCCTCCGCCGCCGCTGTCGTTTGGAACCCGAGATGCCTAGGGGGGGCGTTCGGTCTTGGAGGCAGGCATGCGGAGTGTTCTCAGCGCCCCCAACTCCCCAACCGCAGCCCTGGGTCTAGCGTGGCAAGCCACCCCGCCTTGCTCAATGGCGGCCCGAAGTCAAGGGCGCCACCAGAGACCCTGGGCAGCAGTCCACCGCCGTGGCCCGTCCCCCTCTATCCTTCCCGTGACACCCCTCCCCCACGAACCCCCCATCACCAGGACAGGACTGAGAGATACGGGAGCCCGGCTGACATAGACAGACACAAAGACACACAGGGAAAGCCAGAGATACGCACGGAGGGGTAGTCGGAGCGAGAGAGGAAGAGAGAGACACGGGGAGACCGAGGATCCAACACACAGACCCGCACTGAACCCCCGAACAGACACACAGAGATCCTGACCTGGATGCGGATGGGGACACGGAAAGGGACAGCCTCGCCGGTGCACGCAAGGGACCCAGACACACACCACACACACCGGAGGCTGTGTTGGCGAGGCAGCTAGCCTCTGGGGGTGTGGTGGAGCTTGGCCAGGTTTTGGCAAGCTGACCGCGCCCTGGTGCTGCTAGAGGAGCCCCTCGGAGCGCCAGGAAGCACAGCCAAGTTGCCTGGAATCCCCTTCTGCTCCCATGCCTGCCCAGCAACTACACTGGCCTGGGGGCATGCGGGGGACTCTTTCCTTGGTCTCGTCGTTTATTTGGGGGTACCCCTCGACGCCGACGCCGTGGTGCCGGGCGCGCCCCCACTGCCTTGCTGAGGGAGCGGGCCTCGCTGTTAGGTGCGCTGCTGTGGGGAGAAGGACTTAGGCTCAGGGTGCCAGCGGCCCCAAGGTCCAGGGCGGTCGGCCATCTTTGGTGCTGGGCAGAGGGAGCGAGGGCCCAGGGCGGGGCCCAGGGGCAAAGGGACGGTGGTCGGCGGGAAGGAAGAGAAGGCCCTGCGGGGCTGGAGCGCAGCGCAGGGCTGGTGGGAGAAGGTGTAGGCGTGCCCAGTCACCAGGGGGAGCCTGTTGTCCGGTGGCTTGGGCATCCAGGGCGACCCAAGGGAAAGGCGAGGGGCGGCGGCATGAGGGCCCCAAGGGCAGGAACGAGGGAGGGCACGCATGGGAGGCAGGGTGAACTCCCGCACGCGCTCCCCCCTCCCCATCGCCCCCCAGTCCTCGCCACCTTCGCCCACTCCCTCCCTCCGTAGCGGCTGCCCTCTCTGAGGCCTCAGCCTCCACACCCCGTTCCCATCGCCCCCCAGCGAGCCCCACTGGTTCCTGTGAGGGTGGGCCTTGTGACTTGGAGTTGGAGGAGCTGGATTCGAGCCGCCTGTCGCTGCAGCGGGCGGCTCCAGCGGGCCTATGAACCGCCGTGGGGTGCCCGGGGGTAAGGGGGCAACGGGGCAAGGGATGTTTGGAGGAAGGCTTGCTGGGCAAAGGGGGGCGGTGGAGGCACAGGGAGAAGAAGGGAGGCCGAAGGAGAAAGAAAAAAGCCAAGAAAGTAGCCTCAGAACAAGAGTGCAGGGCACCCGGGAACGGTCTCCCATCCAAGTCCTGAGCGGATCCGACCCTGCTTAGCTTCCAAGAGCAGAAGAGATGCGCTGCCATCAGGCCGCTAGGGCCAAAGGCCTGAGAGGCTGATGCTGCGACTCCCAGCAGACTGCTCTTGGCCTCCGAGCCCCAGCGTGCTCCTCTCGTCAACCCCTCCGCCTGCCCTGGCCTTGGCTCCTGCGTGCCTGCGCGCCTGCCTTGGGGTGAGGCGCCTCCAGCATCTCAGAGTCGCAGAAGTCCCGGCGATCTCCCCAACTGTCTCTGGACTTCCCAGCCGGACCGCCCCCTCCGCCGCCGCTCCCGCCGCCGTCGCCTCCTCCTACGCCGCCGCCGCCGCCGCCGCCGCCACTGTGGTTTGGAACCCGAGATGCCTAGGGGGGGCGTTCGGTCTTGGAGGCAGGCATGCGGAGTGTTCACAGCGCCCCGAACTCCCCAACCAGAGACCCTGGGCAGCAGTCCACCCCCGTGGCCCCACCCCCGCCAACCTTCCCCTGACAACCCCCCACGCACCCCCCATCACCAGGACAGGACTGAGAGATACGGGAGCCCGGCTGACAGAGACAGACACACAGACACACAGGGAAAGACAGAGAGGCACACGGAGGGGTAGTCGGAGCGAGAGAGGAAGAGAGAGACACGGGGAGAACGAGGATCCAACACACAGACCCGCACTGAACCCCCGAACAGACAGACAGAGACCCTGACCTGGATGCGGATGGGGACACGGAAAGGGACGGACTCGCCGGTGCACGCAAGGGACCCAGACACACACCACACACACCGGAGGCTGTGTTGGCGAGGCAGCTAGCCTCTGGGGGTGTGGTGGAGCTTGGCCAGGTTTTGGCAAGCTGACCGCGCCCTGGTGCTGCTAGAGGAGCCCCTCGGAGCGCCAGGAAGCACAGCCAAGTTGCCTGGAATCCCCTTCTGCTCCCATGCCTGCCCAGCAACCACACTGGCCTGGGGGCATGCGGGGGACTCTTTCCTTGGTCTCGTCGTTTATTTGGGGGTACCCCTCGACGCCGACGCCGTGGTGCCGGGCGCGCCCCCACTGCCTTGCTGAGGGAGCGGGCCTTGCTGTTAGCTGCGCTGCTGTGGGGAGAAGGACTTCGGCCCAGGGTGCCAGCGGCCCCGAGGGCCAGGGCGGTCGGCCATTTTGGTGCAGGGCAGAGGGAGGGAGGGCCCAGGGCGGGGCCCAGGGGCAAAGGGACGGTGGTCGGCGGGAAGGAAGAGAAGGCCCTGCGGGGCGGGAGCGCAGCCCAGGGCTGGTGGGAGAAGGTGTAGGCGTGCCCAGTCACCAGGGGGAGCCGGTTGTTCGGCGGCTTGGGCATCCAGGGCGGCCCAAGGGAATGGCGAGGGGCGGCGGCATGAGGGCCCCAAGGCCAGGAACCAGGGAGTGCACGCATGGGAGGCAGGGTGAACTCCCGCACGCGCTCCCCCCGCCCCATCGCCCCCCCAGTCCTCGCCACCTTCGCCCACTCCCTCCCTCCGAAGCGGCAGCCCTCTCTGCCGCCTCAGCCTCCCCACCCCCTTCCCATCGCCCCCCCGCGAGCCCCACTGGTTCCTGTGAGGGTGGGCCTTGAGACTTGGAGTTGGAGGAGCTGGGTTGGAGCCGCCTGTCGCTGTAGCGGGCGGCTCCAGCGGGCCTGTGAACCGCCGTGGGGTGCCCGGGGGTAAGGGGGCAACGGGGCAAGGGATGTTTGGAGGAAGGCTTGCTGGGCAAAGGGGGGCGGTGGAGGCACAGGGAGAAGAAGGGAGGCCGAAGGAGAAAGAAAAAAGCCAAGAAAGTAGCCTCAGAACAAGAGTGCAGGGCACCCGGGAACGGTCTCCCATCCAAGTCCTGAGCGGATCCGACCCTGCTTAGCTTCCAAGAGCAGAAGAGATGCGCTGCCATCAGGCCGCTAGGGCCAGAGGCCTGAGAGGCTGCTGCTGCGACCCACAGCAGACTGCTCTGGGCCTCCGAGCCCCAGCGTGCTCCTCTCGTCAACCCCTCCGCCTGCCCTGGCCTTGGCTCCTGCGTGCCTGCGAGCCTGCCTTGGGGTGAGGCGCCTCCAGCATCTCAGAGTCCCAGAAGTCCCGGCGATCTCCCCAACTGTCTCTGGACTTCCCAGCCGGACCGCCCCCTCCGCCGCCGCTCCCGCCGCCGCCGCCTCCTCCTACGCCGCCGCCGCCGCCGCCACTGCCACTGTGGTTTGGAACCCGAGATGCCTAGGGGGGGCGTTCGGTCTTGGAGGCAGGCATGCGGAGTGTTCACAGCGCCCCGAACTCCCCAACCAGAGACCCTGGGCAGCAGTCCACCCCCGTGGCCCCTCCCCCGCCAACCTTCCCCTGACACCCCCCCCACGCACCCCCCATCACCAGGACAGGACTGAGCGATACGGGAGCCCGGCTGACAGAGACAGACACACAGACACACAGGGAAAGACAGACAGGCACACGGAGGGGTAGTCGGAGCGAGAGAGGAAGAGAGAGACACGGGGAGAACGAGGATCCAACACTCAGACCCGCACTGAACCCCCGAACAGACACACAGAGACCCTGACCTGGATGCGGATGGGGATACGGAAAGGGACGGACTCGCCGGTGCACGCAAGGGACCCAGACACACACCACACACACCGGAGGCTGTGTTGGCGAGGCAGCTAGGCTCTGGGGGTGTGGTGGAGCTTGGCCAGGTTTTGGCAAGCTCACCGCGCCCTGGTGCTGCTAGAGGAGCCCCTCGGAGCGCCAGGAAGCACAGCCAAGTTGCCTGGAATCCCCTTCTGCTCCCATGCCTGCCCAGCAACCACACTGGCCTGGGGGCATGCGGGGGACTCTTTCCTTGGTCTCGTCGTTTATTTGGGGGTACCCCTCGACGCCGACGCCGTGGTGCCGGGCGCGCCCCCACTGCCTTGCTGAGGGAGGGGGCCTTGCTGTTAGCTGCGCTGCTGTGGGGAGAAAGACTTCGGCCCAGGGTGCCAGCGGCCCCGAGGGCCAGGGCGGTCGGCCATCTTTGGTGCTGGGCAGAGGGAGGGAGGGCCCAGGGCGGGGCCCAGGGGCAAAGGGACGGTGGTCGGCGGGAAGGAAGAGAAGGCCCTGCGGAGCTGGAGTGCAGCCCAGGGCTGGTGGGAGAAGGTGTAGGCGTGCCCAGTCACCAGGGGGAGCCGGTTGTCCGGCGGCTTGGGCATCCAGGGCGGCCCAAGGGAATGGCGAGGGGCGGCGGCATGAGGGCCCCAAGGCCAGGAACCAGGGAGTGCACGCATGGGAGGCAGGGTCAACTCCCGCACGCCCTCCCCCGGCCCCAACGCCCCCCCAGTCCTCGCCACCTTCGCCCACTCCCTCCCTCCGTTGCGGCTGTCCTCTCTGCTGCCTCAACCTCCCCACCCCGTTCCCATCGCCGCCCAGCGAGCCCCACTGGTTCCTGTGAGGGTGGGCCTTGTTGCTTGGAGTTGGAGGAGCTGGGTTGGAGCCGCCAGTCCCTGCAGCGGGCGGCTCCAGCGGGCCTGTGAATCGCCGTGGGGTGCCCGGGAGTAAGGGGGCAGCGGAGCAAGGGATGTTTGGAGGAAGGCTTGCTGGGCAAAGGGGGGCGGTGGAGGCACAGGGAGAAGAAGGGAGGCCGAAGGAGAAAGAAAAAAGCCAAGAAAGTAGCCTCAGAACCAGAGTCCAGGGCACCCGGGAACGGTCTCCCATCCAAGTCCTGACCGGATCCGACCCTGCTTAGCTTCCAAGAGCAGAAGAGATGCGCTGCCATCAGGCCACTAGGGCCATAGGCCTGAGAGGCTGCTGCTGCGACCCACATCAGACTGCTCTGGGCCTCCGGGCCCCAGCGTGCTCCTCTTGTCACCCCTCCACCTGCCCTGTGCTTTGCTCCTGCGTGCCTGCGAGCCTGCCTTGGGGTGAGGCGCCTCCAGCATCTCAGAGTCGCAGAAGTCCTGGCGATCTCCCCAAGTGTCTCTGGACTTCCCAGCAGGACCGCCCCCTCCGCCGCCGCTCCCGCCGCCGCCTCCTCCTCCTCCTCCTCCTCCTCCCCCGCCGCCACCGCCGCCTCCGCCGCCGCTGTCCTTTGGAACCCGAGATGCCTAGGGGGGGCGTTCGGTCTTGGAGGCAGGCATGCGGAGTGTTCTCAGCGCCCCCAACTCCCCAACCGCAGCCCTGGGTCTAGCGTGGCAAGCCACCCCGCCTTGCTCAATGGCGGCCCGAAGTCAAGGGCGCCACCAGAGACCCTGGGCAGCAGTCCACCGCCGTGGCCCGTCCCCCTCTATCCTTCCCGTGACACCCCTCCCCCACGAACCCCCCATCACCAGGACAGGACTGAGAGATACGGGAGCCCGGCTGACATAGACAGACACAAAGACACACAGGGAAAGCCAGAGATACGCACGGAGGGGTAGTCGGAGCGAGAGAGGAAGAGAGAGACACGGGGAGACCGAGGATCCAACACACAGACCCGCACTGAACCCCCGAACAGACACACAGAGATCCTGACCTGGATGCGGATGGGGACACGGAAAGGGACAGCCTCGCCGGTGCACGCAAGGGACCCAGACACACACCACACACACCGGAGGCTGTGTTGGCGAGGCAGCTAGCCTCTGGGGGTGTGGTGGAGCTTGGCCAGGTTTTGGCAAGCTGACCGCGCCCTGGTGCTGCTAGAGGAGCCCCTCGGAGCGCCAGGAAGCACAGCCAAGTTGCCTGGAATCCCCTTCTGCTCCCATGCCTGCCCAGCAACTACACTGGCCTGGGGGCATGCGGGGGACTCTTTCCTTGGTCTCGTCGTTTATTTGGGGGTACCCCTCGACGCCGACGCCGTGGTGCCGGGCGCGCCCCCACTGCCTTGCTGAGGGAGCGGGCCTCGCTGTTAGGTGCGCTGCTGTGGGGAGAAGGACTTAGGCTCAGGGTGCCAGCGGCCCCAAGGTCCAGGGCGGTCGGCCATCTTTGGTGCTGGGCAGAGGGAGCGAGGGCCCAGGGCGGGGCCCAGGGGCAAAGGGACGGTGGTCGGCGGGAAGGAAGAGAAGGCCCTGCGGGGCTGGAGCGCAGCGCAGGGCTGGTGGGAGAAGGTGTAGGCGTGCCCAGTCACCAGGGGGAGCCTGTTGTCCGGTGGCTTGGGCATCCAGGGCGACCCAAGGGAAAGGCGAGGGGCGGCGGCATGAGGGCCCCAAGGGCAGGAACGAGGGAGGGCACGCATGGGAGGCAGGGTGAACTCCCGCACGCGCTCCCCCCTCCCCATCGCCCCCCAGTCCTCGCCACCTTCGCCCACTCCCTCCCTCCGTAGCGGCTGCCCTCTCTGAGGCCTCAGCCTCCACACCCCGTTCCCATCGCCCCCCAGCGAGCCCCACTGGTTCCTGTGAGGGTGGGCCTTGTGACTTGGAGTTGGAGGAGCTGGATTCGAGCCGCCTGTCGCTGCAGCGGGCGGCTCCAGCGGGCCTATGAACCGCCGTGGGGTGCCCGGGGGTAAGGGGGCAACGGGGCAAGGGATGTTTGGAGGAAGGCTTGCTGGGCAAAGGGGGGCGGTGGAGGCACAGGGAGAAGAAGGGAGGCCGAAGGAGAAAGAAAAAAGCCAAGAAAGTAGCCTCAGAACAAGAGTGCAGGGCACCCGGGAACGGTCTCCCATCCAAGTCCTGAGCGGATCCGACCCTGCTTAGCTTCCAAGAGCAGAAGAGATGCGCTGCCATCAGGCCGCTAGGGCCAAAGGCCTGAGAGGCTGATGCTGCGACTCCCAGCAGACTGCTCTTGGCCTCCGAGCCCCAGCGTGCTCCTCTCGTCAACCCCTCCGCCTGCCCTGGCCTTGGCTCCTGCGTGCCTGCGCGCCTGCCTTGGGGTGAGGCGCCTCCAGCATCTCAGAGTCGCAGAAGTCCCGGCGATCTCCCCAACTGTCTCTGGACTTCCCAGCCGGACCGCCCCCTCCGCCGCCGCTCCCGCCGCCGCCGCCGCCGCCACTGTGGTTTGGAACCCGAGATGCCTAGGGGGGGCGTTCGGTCTTGGAGGCAGGCATGCGGAGTGTTCACAGCGCCCCGAACTCCCCAACCAGAGACCCTGGGCAGCAGTCCACCCCCGTGGCCCCACCCCCGCCAACCTTCCCCTGACAACCCCCCACGCACCCCCCATCACCAGGACAGGACTGAGAGATACGGGAGCCCGGCTGACAGAGACAGACACACAGACACACAGGGAAAGACAGAGAGGCACACGGAGGGGTAGTCGGAGCGAGAGAGGAAGAGAGAGACACGGGGAGAACGAGGATCCAACACACAGACCCGCACTGAACCCCCGAACAGACAGACAGAGACCCTGACCTGGATGCGGATGGGGACACGGAAAGGGACGGACTCGCCGGTGCACGCAAGGGACCCAGACACACACCACACACACCGGAGGCTGTGTTGGCGAGGCAGCTAGCCTCTGGGGGTGTGGTGGAGCTTGGCCAGGTTTTGGCAAGCTGACCGCGCCCTGGTGCTGCTAGAGGAGCCCCTCGGAGCGCCAGGAAGCACAGCCAAGTTGCCTGGAATCCCCTTCTGCTCCCATGCCTGCCCAGCAACTACACTGGCCTGGGGGCATGCGGGGGACTCTTTCCTTGGTCTCGTCGTTTATTTGGGGGTACCCCTCGACGCCGACGCCGTGGTGCCGGGCGCGCCCCCACTGCCTTGCTGAGGGAGCGGGCCTCGCTGTTAGGTGCGCTGCTGTGGGGAGAAGGACTTAGGCTCAGGGTGCCAGCGGCCCCAAGGTCCAGGGCGGTCGGCCATCTTTGGTGCTGGGCAGAGGGAGCGAGGGCCCAGGGCGGGGCCCAGGGGCAAAGGGACGGTGGTCGGCGGGAAGGAAGAGAAGGCCCTGCGGGGCTGGAGCGCAGCGCAGGGCTGGTGGGAGAAGGTGTAGGCGTGCCCAGTCACCAGGGGGAGCCTGTTGTCCGGTGGCTTGGGCATCCAGGGCGACCCAAGGGAAAGGCGAGGGGCGGCGGCATGAGGGCCCCAAGGGCAGGAACGAGGGAGGGCACGCATGGGAGGCAGGGTGAACTCCCGCACGCGCTCCCCCCTCCCCATCGCCCCCCAGTCCTCGCCACCTTCGCCCACTCCCTCCCTCCGTAGCGGCTGCCCTCTCTGAGGCCTCAGCCTCCACACCCCGTTCCCATCGCCCCCCAGCGAGCCCCACTGGTTCCTGTGAGGGTGGGCCTTGTGACTTGGAGTTGGAGGAGCTGGATTCGAGCCGCCTGTCGCTGCAGCGGGCGGCTCCAGCGGGCCTATGAACCGCCGTGGGGTGCCCGGGGGTAAGGGGGCAACGGGGCAAGGGATGTTTGGAGGAAGGCTTGCTGGGCAAAGGGGGGCGGTGGAGGCACAGGGAGAAGAAGGGAGGCCGAAGGAGAAAGAAAAAAGCCAAGAAAGTAGCCTCAGAACAAGAGTGCAGGGCACCCGGGAACGGTCTCCCATCCAAGTCCTGAGCGGATCCGACCCTGCTTAGCTTCCAAGAGCAGAAGAGATGCGCTGCCATCAGGCCGCTAGGGCCAAAGGCCTGAGAGGCTGATGCTGCGACTCCCAGCAGACTGCTCTTGGCCTCCGAGCCCCAGCGTGCTCCTCTCGTCAACCCCTCCGCCTGCCCTGGCCTTGGCTCCTGCGTGCCTGCGCGCCTGCCTTGGGGTGAGGCGCCTCCAGCATCTCAGAGTCGCAGAAGTCCCGGCGATCTCCCCAACTGTCTCTGGACTTCCCAGCCGGACCGCCCCCTCCGCCGCCGCTCCCGCCGCCGTCGCCTCCTCCTACGCCGCCGCCGCCGCCGCCGCCGCCACTGTGGTTTGGAACCCGAGATGCCTAGGGGGGGCGTTCGGTCTTGGAGGCAGGCATGCGGAGTGTTCACAGCGCCCCGAACTCCCCAACCAGAGACCCTGGGCAGCAGTCCACCCCCGTGGCCCCACCCCCGCCAACCTTCCCCTGACAACCCCCCACGCACCCCCCATCACCAGGACAGGACTGAGAGATACGGGAGCCCGGCTGACAGAGACAGACACACAGACACACAGGGAAAGACAGAGAGGCACACGGAGGGGTAGTCGGAGCGAGAGAGGAAGAGAGAGACACGGGGAGAACGAGGATCCAACACACAGACCCGCACTGAACCCCCGAACAGACAGACAGAGACCCTGACCTGGATGCGGATGGGGACACGGAAAGGGACGGACTCGCCGGTGCACGCAAGGGACCCAGACACACACCACACACACCGGAGGCTGTGTTGGCGAGGCAGCTAGCCTCTGGGGGTGTGGTGGAGCTTGGCCAGGTTTTGGCAAGCTGACCGCGCCCTGGTGCTGCTAGAGGAGCCCCTCGGAGCGCCAGGAAGCACAGCCAAGTTGCCTGGAATCCCCTTCTGCTCCCATGCCTGCCCAGCAACCACACTGGCCTGGGGGCATGCGGGGGACTCTTTCCTTGGTCTCGTCGTTTATTTGGGGGTACCCCTCGACGCCGACGCCGTGGTGCCGGGCGCGCCCCCACTGCCTTGCTGAGGGAGCGGGCCTTGCTGTTAGCTGCGCTGCTGTGGGGAGAAGGACTTCGGCCCAGGGTGCCAGCGGCCCCGAGGGCCAGGGCGGTCGGCCATTTTGGTGCTGGGCAGAGGGAGGGAGGGCCCAGGGCGGGGCCCAGGGGCAAAGGGACGGTGGTCGGCGGGAAGGAAGAGAAGGCCCTGCGGGGCTGGAGCGCAGCCCAGGGCTGGTGGGAGAAGGTGTAGGCGTGCCCAGTCACCAGGGGGAGCCGGTTGTTCGGCGGCTTGGGCATCCAGGGCGGCCCAAGGGAATGGCGAGGGGCGGCGGCATGAGGGCCCCAAGGCCAGGAACCAGGGAGTGCACGCATGGGAGGCAGGGTGAACTCCCGCCCGCGCTCCCCCCGCCCCATCGCCCCCCCAGTCCTCGCCACCTTCGCCCACTCCCTCCCTCCGAAGCGGCAGCCCTCTCTGCCGCCTCAGCCTCCCCACCCCCTTCCCATCGCCCCCCCGCGAGCCCCACTGGTTCCTGTGAGGGTGGGCCTTGTGACTTGGAGTTGGAGGAGCTGGGTTGGAGCCGCCTGTCGCTGCAGCGGGCGGCTCCAGCGGGCCTGTGAACCGCCGTGGGGTGCCCGGGGGTAAGGGGGCAACGGGGCAAGGGATGTTTGGAGGAAGGCTTGCTGGGCAAAGGGGGGCGGTGGAGGCACAGGGAGAAGAAGGGAGGCCGAAGGAGAAAGAAAAAAGCCAAGAAAGTAGCCTCAGAACAAGAGTGCAGGGCACCCGGGAACGGTCTCCCATCCAAGTCCTGAGCGGATCCGACCCTGCTTAGCTTCCAAGAGCAGAAGAGATGCGCTGCCATCAGGCCGCTAGGGCCAGAGGCCTGAGAGGCTGCTGCTGCGACCCACAGCAGACTGCTCTGGGCCTCCGAGCCCCAGCGTGCTCCTCTCGTCAACCCCTCCGCCTGCCCTGGCCTTGGCTCCTGCGTGCCTGCGAGCCTGCCTTGGGGTGAGGCGCCTCCAGCATCTCAGAGTCCCAGAAGTCCCGGCGATCTCCCCAACTGTCTCTGGACTTCCCAGCCGGACCGCCCCCTCCGCCGCCGCTCCCGCCGCCGCCGCCTCCTCCTACGCCGCCGCCGCCGCCGCCACTGCCACTGTGGTTTGGAACCCGAGATGCCTAGGGGGGGCGTTCGGTCTTGGAGGCAGGCATGCGGAGTGTTCACAGCGCCCCGAACTCCCCAACCAGAGACCCTGGGCAGCAGTCCACCCCCGTGGCCCCTCCCCCGCCAACCTTCCCCTGACACCCCCCCCACGCACCCCCCATCACCAGGACAGGACTGAGCGATACGGGAGCCCGGCTGACAGAGACAGACACACAGACACACAGGGAAAGACAGACAGGCACACGGAGGGGTAGTCGGAGCGAGAGAGGAAGAGAGAGACACGGGGAGAACGAGGATCCAACACTCAGACCCGCACTGAACCCCCGAACAGACACACAGAGACCCTGACCTGGATGCGGATGGGGATACGGAAAGGGACGGACTCGCCGGTGCACGCAAGGGACCCAGACACACACCACACACACCGGAGGCTGTGTTGGCGAGGCAGCTAGGCTCTGGGGGTGTGGTGGAGCTTGGCCAGGTTTTGGCAAGCTCACCGCGCCCTGGTGCTGCTAGAGGAGCCCCTCGGAGCGCCAGGAAGCACAGCCAAGTTGCCTGGAATCCCCTTCTGCTCCCATGCCTGCCCAGCAACCACACTGGCCTGGGGGCATGCGGGGGACTCTTTCCTTGGTCTCGTCGTTTATTTGGGGGTACCCCTCGACGCCGACGCCGTGGTGCCGGGCGCGCCCCCACTGCCTTGCTGAGGGAGGGGGCCTTGCTGTTAGCTGCGCTGCTGTGGGGAGAAAGACTTCGGCCCAGGGTGCCAGCGGCCCCGAGGGCCAGGGCGGTCGGCCATCTTTGGTGCTGGGCAGAGGGAGGGAGGGCCCAGGGCGGGGCCCAGGGGCAAAGGGACGGTGGTCGGCGGGAAGGAAGAGAAGGCCCTGCGGAGCTGGAGTGCAGCCCAGGGCTGGTGGGAGAAGGTGTAGGCGTGCCCAGTCACCAGGGGGAGCCGGTTGTCCGGCGGCTTGGGCATCCAGGGCGGCCCAAGGGAATGGCGAGGGGCGGCGGCATGAGGGCCCCAAGGCCAGGAACCAGGGAGTGCACGCATGGGAGGCAGGGTCAACTCCCGCACGCCCTCCCCCGGCCCCAACGCCCCCCCAGTCCTCGCCACCTTCGCCCACTCCCTCCCTCCGTTGCGGCTGTCCTCTCTGCTGCCTCAACCTCCCCACCCCGTTCCCATCGCCGCCCAGCGAGCCCCACTGGTTCCTGTGAGGGTGGGCCTTGTTGCTTGGAGTTGGAGGAGCTGGGTTGGAGCCGCCAGTCCCTGCAGCGGGCGGCTCCAGCGGGCCTGTGAATCGCCGTGGGGTGCCCGGGAGTAAGGGGGCAGCGGAGCAAGGGATGTTTGGAGGAAGGCTTGCTGGGCAAAGGGGGGCGGTGGAGGCACAGGGAGAAGAAGGGAGGCCGAAGGAGAAAGAAAAAAGCCAAGAAAGTAGCCTCAGAACCAGAGTCCAGGGCACCCGGGAACGGTCTCCCATCCAAGTCCTGACCGGATCCGACCCTGCTTAGCTTCCAAGAGCAGAAGAGATGCGCTGCCATCAGGCCACTAGGGCCATAGGCCTGAGAGGCTGCTGCTGCGACCCACATCAGACTGCTCTGGGCCTCCGGGCCCCAGCGTGCTCCTCTTGTCACCCCTCCACCTGCCCTGTGCTTTGCTCCTGCGTGCCTGCGAGCCTGCCTTGGGGTGAGGCGCCTCCAGCATCTCAGAGTCGCAGAAGTCCTGGCGATCTCCCCAAGTGTCTCTGGACTTCCCAGCAGGACCGCCCCCTCCGCCGCCGCTCCCGCCGCCGCCTCCTCCTCCTCCTCCTCCTCCTCCTCCTCCTCCTCCCCCGCCGCCACCGCCGCCTCCGCCGCCGCTGTCGTTTGGAACCCGAGATGCCTGGGGGGGCGTTCGGTCTTGGAGGCAGGCATGCGGAGTGTTCTCAGCGCCCCCAACTCCCCAACCGCAGCCCTGGGTCTAGCGTGGCAAGCCACCCCGCCTTGCTCAATGGCGGCCCGAAGTCAAGGGCGCCACCAGAGACCCTGGGCAGCAGTCCACCGCCGTGGCCCGTCCCCCTCTAACCTTCCCGTGACACCCCCCCCCACGAACCCCCCATCACCAGGACAGGACTGAGAGATACGGGAGCCCGGCTGACATAGACAGACACAAAGACACACAGGGAAAGCCAGAGATACGCACGGAGGGGTAGTCGGAGCGAGAGAGGAAGAGAGAGACACGGGGAGACCGAGGATCCAACACACAGACCCGCACTGAACCCCCGAACAGACACACAGAGATCCTGACCTGGATGCGGATGGGGACACGGAAAGGGACAGCCTCGCCGGTGCACGCAAGGGACCCAGACACACACCACACACACCGGAGGCTGTGTTGGCGAGGCAGCTAGCCTCTGGGGGTGTGGTGGAGCTTGGCCAGGTTTTGGCAAGCTGACCGCGCCCTGGTGCTGCTAGAGGAGCCCCTCGGAGCGCCAGGAAGCACAGCCAAGTTGCCTGGAATCCCCTTCTGCTCCCATGCCTGCCCAGCAACTACACTGGCCTGGGGGCATGCGGGGGACTCTTTCCTTGGTCTCGTCGTTTATTTGGGGGTACCCCTCGACGCCGACGCCGTGGTGCCGGGCGCGCCCCCACTGCCTTGCTGAGGGAGCGGGCCTCGCTGTTAGGTGCGCTGCTGTGGGGAGAAGGACTTAGGCTCAGGGTGCCAGCGGCCCCAAGGTCCAGGGCGGTCGGCCATCTTTGGTGCTGGGCAGAGGGAGCGAGGGCCCAGGGCGGGGCCCAGGGGCAAAGGGACGGTGGTCGGCGGGAAGGAAGAGAAGGCCCTGCGGGGCTGGAGCGCAGCGCAGGGCTGGTGGGAGAAGGTGTAGGCGTGCCCAGTCACCAGGGGGAGCCTGTTGTCCGGTGGCTTGGGCATCCAGGGCGACCCAAGGGAAAGGCGAGGGGCGGCGGCATGAGGGCCCCAAGGGCAGGAACGAGGGAGGGCACGCATGGGAGGCAGGGTGAACTCCCGCACGCGCTCCCCCCTCCCCATCGCCCCCCAGTCCTCGCCACCTTCGCCCACTCCCTCCCTCCGTAGCGGCTGCCCTCTCTGAGGCCTCAGCCTCCACACCCCGTTCCCATCGCCCCCCAGCGAGCCCCACTGGTTCCTGTGAGGGTGGGCCTTGTGACTTGGAGTTGGAGGAGCTGGATTCGAGCCGCCTGTCGCTGCAGCGGGCGGCTCCAGCGGGCCTATGAACCGCCGTGGGGTGCCCGGGGGTAAGGGGGCAACGGGGCAAGGGATGTTTGGAGGAAGGCTTGCTGGGCAAAGGGGGGCGGTGGAGGCACAGGGAGAAGAAGGGAGGCCGAAGGAGAAAGAAAAAAGCCAAGAAAGTAGCCTCAGAACAAGAGTGCAGGGCACCCGGGAACGGTCTCCCATCCAAGTCCTGAGCGGATCCGACCCTGCTTAGCTTCCAAGAGCAGAAGAGATGCGCTGCCATCAGGCCGCTAGGGCCAAAGGCCTGAGAGGCTGATGCTGCGACTCCCAGCAGACTGCTCTTGGCCTCCGAGCCCCAGCGTGCTCCTCTCGTCAACCCCTCCGCCTGCCCTGGCCTTGGCTCCTGCGTGCCTGCGCGCCTGCCTTGGGGTGAGGCGCCTCCAGCATCTCAGAGTCGCAGAAGTCCCGGCGATCTCCCCAACTGTCTCTGGACTTCCCAGCCGGACCGCCCCCTCCGCCGCCGCTCCCGCCGCCGTCGCCTCCTCCTACGCCGCCGCCGCCGCCGCCACTGTGGTTTGGAACCCGAGATGCCTAGGGGGGGCGTTCGGTCTTGGAGGCAGGCATGCGGAGTGTTCACAGCGCCCCGAACTCCCCAACCAGAGACCCTGGGCAGCAGTCCACCCCCGTGGCCCCACCCCCGCCAACCTTCCCCTGACAACCCCCCACGCACCCCCCATCACCAGGACAGGACTGAGAGATACGGGAGCCCGGCTGACAGAGACAGACACACAGACACACAGGGAAAGACAGAGAGGCACACGGAGGGGTAGTCGGAGCGAGAGAGGAAGAGAGAGACACGGGGAGAACGAGGATCCAACACACAGACCCGCACTGAACCCCCGAACAGACAGACAGAGACCCTGACCTGGATGCGGATGGGGACACGGAAAGGGACGGACTCGCCGGTGCACGCAAGGGACCCAGACACACACCACACACACCGGAGGCTGTGTTGGCGAGGCAGCTAGCCTCTGGGGGTGTGGTGGAGCTTGGCCAGGTTTTGGCAAGCTGACCTCGCCCTGGTGCTGCTAGAGGAGCCCCTCGGAGCGCCAGGAAGCACAGCCAAGTTGCCTGGAATCCCCTTCTGCTCCCATGCCTGCCCAGCAACCACACTGGCCTGGGGGCATGCGGGGGACTCTTTCCTTGGTCTCGTCGTTTATTTGGGGGTACCCCTCGACGCCGACGCCGTGGTGCCGGGCGCGCCCCCACTGCCTTGCTGAGGGAGCGGGCCTTGCTGTTAGCTGCGCTGCTGTGGGGAGAAGGACTTCGGCCCAGGGTGCCAGCGGCCCCGAGGGCCAGGGCGGTCGGCCATTTTGGTGCTGGGCAGAGGGAGGGAGGGCCCAGGGCGGGGCCCAGGGGCAAAGGGACGGTGGTCGGCGGGAAGGAAGAGAAGGCCCTGCGGGGCTGGAGCGCAGCCCAGGGCTGGTGGGAGAAGGTGTAGGCGTGCCCAGTCACCAGGGGGAGCCGGTTGTTCGGCGGCTTGGGCATCCAGGGCGGCCCAAGGGAATGGCGAGGGGCGGCGGCATGAGGGCCCCAAGGCCAGGAACCAGGGAGTGCACGCATGGGAGGCAGGGTGAACTCCCGCACGCGCTCCCCCCGCCCCATCGCCCCCCCAGTCCTCGCCACCTTCGCCCACTCCCTCCCTCCGAAGCGGCAGCCCTCTCTGCCGCCTCAGCCTCCCCACCCCCTTCCCATCGCCCCCCCGCGAGCCCCACTGGTTCCTGTGAGGGTGGGCCTTGAGACTTGGAGTTGGAGGAGCTGGGTTGGAGCCGCCTGTCGCTGTAGCGGGCGGCTCCAGCGGGCCTGTGAACCGCCGTGGGGTGCCCGGGGGTAAGGGGGCAACGGGGCAAGGGATGTTTGGAGGAAGGCTTGCTGGGCAAAGGGGGACGGTGGAGGCACAGGGAGAAGAAGGGAGGCCGAAGGAGAAAGAAAAAAGCCAAGAAAGTAGCCTCAGAACAAGAGTGCAGGGCACCCGGGAACGGTCTCCCATCCAAGTCCTGAGCGGATCCGACCCTGCTTAGCTTCCAAGAGCAGAAGAGATGCGCTGCCATCAGGCCGCTAGGGCCAGAGGCCTGAGAGGCTGCTGCTGCGACCCACAGCAGACTGCTCTGGGCCTCCGAGCCCCAGCGTGCTCCTCTCGTCAACCCCTCCGCCTGCCCTGGCCTTGGCTCCTGCGTGCCTGCGAGCCTGCCTTGGGGTGAGGCGCCTCCAGCATCTCAGAGTCCCAGAAGTCCCGGCGATCTCCCCAACTGTCTCTGGACTTCCCAGCCGGACCGCCCCCTCCGCCGCCGCTCCCGCCGCCGCCGCCTCCTCCTACGCCGCCGCCGCCGCCGCCACTGCCACTGTGGTTTGGAACCCGAGATGCCTAGGGGGGGCGTTCGGTCTTGGAGGCAGGCATGCGGAGTGTTCACAGCGCCCCGAACTCCCCAACCAGAGACCCTGGGCAGCAGTCCACCCCCGTGGCCCCTCCCCCGCCAACCTTCCCCTGACACCCCCCCCACGCACCCCCCATCACCAGGACAGGACTGAGCGATACGGGAGCCCGGCTGACAGAGACAGACACACAGACACACAGGGAAAGACAGACAGGCACACGGAGGGGTAGTCGGAGCGAGAGAGGAAGAGAGAGACACGGGGAGAACGAGGATCCAACACTCAGACCCGCACTGAACCCCCGAACAGACACACAGAGACCCTGACCTGGATGCGGATGGGGATACGGAAAGGGACGGACTCGCCGGTGCACGCAAGGGACCCAGACACACACCACACACACCGGAGGCTGTGTTGGCGAGGCAGCTAGGCTCTGGGGGTGTGGTGGAGCTTGGCCAGGTTTTGGCAAGCTCACCGCGCCCTGGTGCTGCTAGAGGAGCCCCTCGGAGCGCCAGGAAGCACAGCCAAGTTGCCTGGAATCCCCTTCTGCTCCCATGCCTGCCCAGCAACCACACTGGCCTGGGGGCATGCGGGGGACTCTTTCCTTGGTCTCGTCGTTTATTTGGGGGTACCCCTCGACGCCGACGCCGTGGTGCCGGGCGCGCCCCCACTGCCTTGCTGAGGGAGGGGGCCTTGCTGTTAGCTGCGCTGCTGTGGGGAGAAAGACTTCGGCCCAGGGTGCCAGCGGCCCCGAGGGCCAGGGCGGTCGGCCATCTTTGGTGCTGGGCAGAGGGAGGGAGGGCCCAGGGCGGGGCCCAGGGGCAAAGGGACGGTGGTCGGCGGGAAGGAAGAGAAGGCCCTGCGGAGCTGGAGTGCAGCCCAGGGCTGGTGGGAGAAGGTGTAGGCGTGCCCAGTCACCAGGGGGAGCCGGTTGTCCGGCGGCTTGGGCATCCAGGGCGGCCCAAGGGAATGGCGAGGGGCGGCGGCATGAGGGCCCCAAGGCCAGGAACCAGGGAGTGCACGCATGGGAGGCAGGGTCAACTCCCGCACGCCCTCCCCCGGCCCCAACGCCCCCCCAGTCCTCGCCACCTTCGCCCACTCCCTCCCTCCGTTGCGGCTGTCCTCTCTGCTGCCTCAACCTCCCCACCCCGTTCCCATCGCCGCCCAGCGAGCCCCACTGGTTCCTGTGAGGGTGGGCCTTGTTGCTTGGAGTTGGAGGAGCTGGGTTGGAGCCGCCAGTCCCTGCAGCGGGCGGCTCCAGCGGGCCTGTGAATCGCCGTGGGGTGCCCGGGAGTAAGGGGGCAGCGGAGCAAGGGATGTTTGGAGGAAGGCTTGCTGGGCAAAGGGGGGCGGTGGAGGCACAGGGAGAAGAAGGGAGGCCGAAGGAGAAAGAAAAAAGCCAAGAAAGTAGCCTCAGAACCAGAGTCCAGGGCACCCGGGAACGGTCTCCCATCCAAGTCCTGACCGGATCCGACCCTGCTTAGCTTCCAAGAGCAGAAGAGATGCGCTGCCATCAGGCCACTAGGGCCATAGGCCTGAGAGGCTGCTGCTGCGACCCACATCAGACTGCTCTGGGCCTCCGGGCCCCAGCGTGCTCCTCTTGTCACCCCTCCACCTGCCCTGTGCTTTGCTCCTGCGTGCCTGCGAGCCTGCCTTGGGGTGAGGCGCCTCCAGCATCTCAGAGTCGCAGAAGTCCTGGCGATCTCCCCAAGTGTCTCTGGACTTCCCAGCAGGACCGCCCCCTCCGCCGCCGCTCCCGCCGCCGCCTCCTCCTCCTCCTCCTCCTCCTCCTCCTCCTCCTCCTCCCCCGCCGCCACCGCCGCCTCCGCCGCCGCTGTCGTTTGGAACCCGAGATGCCTAGGGGGGGCGTTCGGTCTTGGAGGCAGGCATGCGGAGTGTTCTCAGCGCCCCCAACTCCCCAACCGCAGCCCTGGGTCTAGCGTGGCAAGCCACCCCGCCTTGCTCAATGGCGGCCCGAAGTCAAGGGCGCCACCAGAGACCCTGGGCAGCAGTCCACCGCCGTGGCCCGTCCCCCTCTATCCTTCCCGTGACACCCCTCCCCCACGAACCCCCCATCACCAGGACAGGACTGAGAGATACGGGAGCCCGGCTGACATAGACAGACACAAAGACACACAGGGAAAGCCAGAGATACGCACGGAGGGGTAGTCGGAGCGAGAGAGGAAGAGAGAGACACGGGGAGACCGAGGATCCAACACACAGACCCGCACTGAACCCCCGAACAGACACACAGAGATCCTGACCTGGATGCGGATGGGGACACGGAAAGGGACAGCCTCGCCGGTGCACGCAAGGGACCCAGACACACACCACACACACCGGAGGCTGTGTTGGCGAGGCAGCTAGCCTCTGGGGGTGTGGTGGAGCTTGGCCAGGTTTTGGCAAGCTGACCGCGCCCTGGTGCTGCTAGAGGAGCCCCTCGGAGCGCCAGGAAGCACAGCCAAGTTGCCTGGAATCCCCTTCTGCTCCCATGCCTGCCCAGCAACTACACTGGCCTGGGGGCATGCGGGGGACTCTTTCCTTGGTCTCGTCGTTTATTTGGGGGTACCCCTCGACGCCGACGCCGTGGTGCCGGGCGCGCCCCCACTGCCTTGCTGAGGGAGCGGGCCTCGCTGTTAGGTGCGCTGCTGTGGGGAGAAGGACTTAGGCTCAGGGTGCCAGCGGCCCCAAGGTCCAGGGCGGTCGGCCATCTTTGGTGCTGGGCAGAGGGAGCGAGGGCCCAGGGCGGGGCCCAGGGGCAAAGGGACGGTGGTCGGCGGGAAGGAAGAGAAGGCCCTGCGGGGCTGGAGCGCAGCGCAGGGCTGGTGGGAGAAGGTGTAGGCGTGCCCAGTCACCAGGGGGAGCCTGTTGTCCGGTGGCTTGGGCATCCAGGGCGACCCAAGGGAAAGGCGAGGGGCGGCGGCATGAGGGCCCCAAGGGCAGGAACGAGGGAGGGCACGCATGGGAGGCAGGGTGAACTCCCGCACGCGCTCCCCCCTCCCCATCGCCCCCCAGTCCTCGCCACCTTCGCCCACTCCCTCCCTCCGTAGCGGCTGCCCTCTCTGAGGCCTCAGCCTCCACACCCCGTTCCCATCGCCCCCCAGCGAGCCCCACTGGTTCCTGTGAGGGTGGGCCTTGTGACTTGGAGTTGGAGGAGCTGGATTCGAGCCGCCTGTCGCTGCAGCGGGCGGCTCCAGCGGGCCTATGAACCGCCGTGGGGTGCCCGGGGGTAAGGGGGCAACGGGGCAAGGGATGTTTGGAGGAAGGCTTGCTGGGCAAAGGGGGGCGGTGGAGGCACAGGGAGAAGAAGGGAGGCCGAAGGAGAAAGAAAAAAGCCAAGAAAGTAGCCTCAGAACAAGAGTGCAGGGCACCCGGGAACGGTCTCCCATCCAAGTCCTGAGCGGATCCGACCCTGCTTAGCTTCCAAGAGCAGAAGAGATGCGCTGCCATCAGGCCGCTAGGGCCAAAGGCCTGAGAGGCTGATGCTGCGACTCCCAGCAGACTGCTCTTGGCCTCCGAGCCCCAGCGTGCTCCTCTCGTCAACCCCTCCGCCTGCCCTGGCCTTGGCTCCTGCGTGCCTGCGCGCCTGCCTTGGGGTGAGGCGCCTCCAGCATCTCAGAGTCGCAGAAGTCCCGGCGATCTCCCCAACTGTCTCTGGACTTCCCAGCCGGACCGCCCCCTCCGCCGCCGCTCCCGCCGCCGTCGCCTCCTCCTACGCCGCCGCCGCCGCCGCCGCCGCCACTGTGGTTTGGAACCCGAGATGCCTAGGGGGGGCGTTCGGTCTTGGAGGCAGGCATGCGGAGTGTTCACAGCGCCCCGAACTCCCCAACCAGAGACCCTGGGCAGCAGTCCACCCCCGTGGCCCCACCCCCGCCAACCTTCCCCTGACAACCCCCCACGCACCCCCCATCACCAGGACAGGACTGAGAGATACGGGAGCCCGGCTGACAGAGACAGACACACAGACACACAGGGAAAGACAGAGAGGCACACGGAGGGGTAGTCGGAGCGAGAGAGGAAGAGAGAGACACGGGGAGAACGAGGATCCAACACACAGACCCGCACTGAACCCCCGAACAGACAGACAGAGACCCTGACCTGGATGCGGATGGGGACACGGAAAGGGACGGACTCGCCGGTGCACGCAAGGGACCCAGACACACACCACACACACCGGAGGCTGTGTTGGCGAGGCAGCTAGCCTCTGGGGGTGTGGTGGAGCTTGGCCAGGTTTTGGCAAGCTGACCGCGCCCTGGTGCTGCTAGAGGAGCCCCTCGGAGCGCCAGGAAGCACAGCCAAGTTGCCTGGAATCCCCTTCTGCTCCCATGCCTGCCCAGCAACCACACTGGCCTGGGGGCATGCGGGGGACTCTTTCCTTGGTCTCGTCGTTTATTTGGGGGTACCCCTCGACGCCGACGCCGTGGTGCCGGGCGCGCCCCCACTGCCTTGCTGAGGGAGCGGGCCTTGCTGTTAGCTGCGCTGCTGTGGGGAGAAGGACTTCGGCCCAGGGTGCCAGCGGCCCCGAGGGCCAGGGCGGTCGGCCATTTTGGTGCAGGGCAGAGGGAGGGAGGGCCCAGGGCGGGGCCCAGGGGCAAAGGGACGGTGGTCGGCGGGAAGGAAGAGAAGGCCCTGCGGGGCGGGAGCGCAGCCCAGGGCTGGTGGGAGAAGGTGTAGGCGTGCCCAGTCACCAGGGGGAGCCGGTTGTTCGGCGGCTTGGGCATCCAGGGCGGCCCAAGGGAATGGCGAGGGGCGGCGGCATGAGGGCCCCAAGGCCAGGAACCAGGGAGTGCACGCATGGGAGGCAGGGTGAACTCCCGCACGCGCTCCCCCCGCCCCATCGCCCCCCCAGTCCTCGCCACCTTCGCCCACTCCCTCCCTCCGAAGCGGCAGCCCTCTCTGCCGCCTCAGCCTCCCCACCCCCTTCCCATCGCCCCCCCGCGAGCCCCACTGGTTCCTGTGAGGGTGGGCCTTGAGACTTGGAGTTGGAGGAGCTGGGTTGGAGCCGCCTGTCGCTGTAGCGGGCGGCTCCAGCGGGCCTGTGAACCGCCGTGGGGTGCCCGGGGGTAAGGGGGCAACGGGGCAAGGGATGTTTGGAGGAAGGCTTGCTGGGCAAAGGGGGGCGGTGGAGGCACAGGGAGAAGAAGGGAGGCCGAAGGAGAAAGAAAAAAGCCAAGAAAGTAGCCTCAGAACAAGAGTGCAGGGCACCCGGGAACGGTCTCCCATCCAAGTCCTGAGCGGATCCGACCCTGCTTAGCTTCCAAGAGCAGAAGAGATGCGCTGCCATCAGGCCGCTAGGGCCAGAGGCCTGAGAGGCTGCTGCTGCGACCCACAGCAGACTGCTCTGGGCCTCCGAGCCCCAGCGTGCTCCTCTCGTCAACCCCTCCGCCTGCCCTGGCCTTGGCTCCTGCGTGCCTGCGAGCCTGCCTTGGGGTGAGGCGCCTCCAGCATCTCAGAGTCCCAGAAGTCCCGGCGATCTCCCCAACTGTCTCTGGACTTCCCAGCCGGACCGCCCCCTCCGCCGCCGCTCCCGCCGCCGCCGCCTCCTCCTACGCCGCCGCCGCCGCCGCCACTGCCACTGTGGTTTGGAACCCGAGATGCCTAGGGGGGGCGTTCGGTCTTGGAGGCAGGCATGCGGAGTGTTCACAGCGCCCCGAACTCCCCAACCAGAGACCCTGGGCAGCAGTCCACCCCCGTGGCCCCTCCCCCGCCAACCTTCCCCTGACACCCCCCCCACGCACCCCCCATCACCAGGACAGGACTGAGCGATACGGGAGCCCGGCTGACAGAGACAGACACACAGACACACAGGGAAAGACAGACAGGCACACGGAGGGGTAGTCGGAGCGAGAGAGGAAGAGAGAGACACGGGGAGAACGAGGATCCAACACTCAGACCCGCACTGAACCCCCGAACAGACACACAGAGACCCTGACCTGGATGCGGATGGGGATACGGAAAGGGACGGACTCGCCGGTGCACGCAAGGGACCCAGACACACACCACACACACCGGAGGCTGTGTTGGCGAGGCAGCTAGGCTCTGGGGGTGTGGTGGAGCTTGGCCAGGTTTTGGCAAGCTCACCGCGCCCTGGTGCTGCTAGAGGAGCCCCTCGGAGCGCCAGGAAGCACAGCCAAGTTGCCTGGAATCCCCTTCTGCTCCCATGCCTGCCCAGCAACCACACTGGCCTGGGGGCATGCGGGGGACTCTTTCCTTGGTCTCGTCGTTTATTTGGGGGTACCCCTCGACGCCGACGCCGTGGTGCCGGGCGCGCCCCCACTGCCTTGCTGAGGGAGGGGGCCTTGCTGTTAGCTGCGCTGCTGTGGGGAGAAAGACTTCGGCCCAGGGTGCCAGCGGCCCCGAGGGCCAGGGCGGTCGGCCATCTTTGGTGCTGGGCAGAGGGAGGGAGGGCCCAGGGCGGGGCCCAGGGGCAAAGGGACGGTGGTCGGCGGGAAGGAAGAGAAGGCCCTGCGGAGCTGGAGTGCAGCCCAGGGCTGGTGGGAGAAGGTGTAGGCGTGCCCAGTCACCAGGGGGAGCCGGTTGTCCGGCGGCTTGGGCATCCAGGGCGGCCCAAGGGAATGGCGAGGGGCGGCGGCATGAGGGCCCCAAGGCCAGGAACCAGGGAGTGCACGCATGGGAGGCAGGGTCAACTCCCGCACGCCCTCCCCCGGCCCCAACGCCCCCCCAGTCCTCGCCACCTTCGCCCACTCCCTCCCTCCGTTGCGGCTGTCCTCTCTGCTGCCTCAACCTCCCCACCCCGTTCCCATCGCCGCCCAGCGAGCCCCACTGGTTCCTGTGAGGGTGGGCCTTGTTGCTTGGAGTTGGAGGAGCTGGGTTGGAGCCGCCAGTCCCTGCAGCGGGCGGCTCCAGCGGGCCTGTGAATCGCCGTGGGGTGCCCGGGAGTAAGGGGGCAGCGGAGCAAGGGATGTTTGGAGGAAGGCTTGCTGGGCAAAGGGGGGCGGTGGAGGCACAGGGAGAAGAAGGGAGGCCGAAGGAGAAAGAAAAAAGCCAAGAAAGTAGCCTCAGAACCAGAGTCCAGGGCACCCGGGAACGGTCTCCCATCCAAGTCCTGACCGGATCCGACCCTGCTTAGCTTCCAAGAGCAGAAGAGATGCGCTGCCATCAGGCCACTAGGGCCATAGGCCTGAGAGGCTGCTGCTGCGACCCACATCAGACTGCTCTGGGCCTCCGGGCCCCAGCGTGCTCCTCTTGTCACCCCTCCACCTGCCCTGTGCTTTGCTCCTGCGTGCCTGCGAGCCTGCCTTGGGGTGAGGCGCCTCCAGCATCTCAGAGTCGCAGAAGTCCTGGCGATCTCCCCAAGTGTCTCTGGACTTCCCAGCAGGACCGCCCCCTCCGCCGCCGCTCCCGCCGCCGCCTCCTCCTCCTCCTCCTCCTCCTCCTCCTCCTCCTCCTCCCCCGCCGCCACCGCCGCCTCCGCCGCCGCTGTCGTTTGGAACCCGAGATGCCTAGGGGGGGCGTTCGGTCTTGGAGGCAGGCATGCGGAGTGTTCTCAGCGCCCCCAACTCCCCAACCGCAGCCCTGGGTCTAGCGTGGCAAGCCACCCCGCCTTGCTCAATGGCGGCCCGAAGTCAAGGGCGCCACCAGAGACCCTGGGCAGCAGTCCACCGCCGTGGCCCGTCCCCCTCTATCCTTCCCGTGACACCCCTCCCCCACGAACCCCCCATCACCAGGACAGGACTGAGAGATACGGGAGCCCGGCTGACATAGACAGACACAAAGACACACAGGGAAAGCCAGAGATACGCACGGAGGGGTAGTCGGAGCGAGAGAGGAAGAGAGAGACACGGGGAGACCGAGGATCCAACACACAGACCCGCACTGAACCCCCGAACAGACACACAGAGATCCTGACCTGGATGCGGATGGGGACACGGAAAGGGACAGCCTCGCCGGTGCACGCAAGGGACCCAGACACACACCACACACACCGGAGGCTGTGTTGGCGAGGCAGCTAGCCTCTGGGGGTGTGGTGGAGCTTGGCCAGGTTTTGGCAAGCTGACCGCGCCCTGGTGCTGCTAGAGGAGCCCCTCGGAGCGCCAGGAAGCACAGCCAAGTTGCCTGGAATCCCCTTCTGCTCCCATGCCTGCCCAGCAACTACACTGGCCTGGGGGCATGCGGGGGACTCTTTCCTTGGTCTCGTCGTTTATTTGGGGGTACCCCTCGACGCCGACGCCGTGGTGCCGGGCGCGCCCCCACTGCCTTGCTGAGGGAGCGGGCCTCGCTGTTAGGTGCGCTGCTGTGGGGAGAAGGACTTAGGCTCAGGGTGCCAGCGGCCCCAAGGTCCAGGGCGGTCGGCCATCTTTGGTGCTGGGCAGAGGGAGCGAGGGCCCAGGGCGGGGCCCAGGGGCAAAGGGACGGTGGTCGGCGGGAAGGAAGAGAAGGCCCTGCGGGGCTGGAGCGCAGCGCAGGGCTGGTGGGAGAAGGTGTAGGCGTGCCCAGTCACCAGGGGGAGCCTGTTGTCCGGTGGCTTGGGCATCCAGGGCGACCCAAGGGAAAGGCGAGGGGCGGCGGCATGAGGGCCCCAAGGGCAGGAACGAGGGAGGGCACGCATGGGAGGCAGGGTGAACTCCCGCACGCGCTCCCCCCTCCCCATCGCCCCCCAGTCCTCGCCACCTTCGCCCACTCCCTCCCTCCGTAGCGGCTGCCCTCTCTGAGGCCTCAGCCTCCACACCCCGTTCCCATCGCCCCCCAGCGAGCCCCACTGGTTCCTGTGAGGGTGGGCCTTGTGACTTGGAGTTGGAGGAGCTGGATTCGAGCCGCCTGTCGCTGCAGCGGGCGGCTCCAGCGGGCCTATGAACCGCCGTGGGGTGCCCGGGGGTAAGGGGGCAACGGGGCAAGGGATGTTTGGAGGAAGGCTTGCTGGGCAAAGGGGGGCGGTGGAGGCACAGGGAGAAGAAGGGAGGCCGAAGGAGAAAGAAAAAAGCCAAGAAAGTAGCCTCAGAACAAGAGTGCAGGGCACCCGGGAACGGTCTCCCATCCAAGTCCTGAGCGGATCCGACCCTGCTTAGCTTCCAAGAGCAGAAGAGATGCGCTGCCATCAGGCCGCTAGGGCCAGAGGCCTGAGAGGCTGCTGCTGCGACCCACAGCAGACTGCTCTGGGCCTCCGAGCCCCAGCGTGCTCCTCTCGTCAACCCCTCCGCCTGCCCTGGCCTTGGCTCCTGCGTGCCTGCGAGCCTGCCTTGGGGTGAGGCGCCTCCAGCATCTCAGAGTCCCAGAAGTCCCGGCGATCTCCCCAACTGTCTCTGGACTTCCCAGCCGGACCGCCCCCTCCGCCGCCGCTCCCGCCGCCGCCGCCTCCTCCTACGCCGCCGCCGCCGCCGCCACTGCCACTGTGGTTTGGAACCCGAGATGCCTAGGGGGGGCGTTCGGTCTTGGAGGCAGGCATGCGGAGTGTTCACAGCGCCCCGAACTCCCCAACCAGAGACCCTGGGCAGCAGTCCACCCCCGTGGCCCCTCCCCCGCCAACCTTCCCCTGACACCCCCCCCACGCACCCCCCATCACCAGGACAGGACTGAGCGATACGGGAGCCCGGCTGACAGAGACAGACACACAGACACACAGGGAAAGACAGACAGGCACACGGAGGGGTAGTCGGAGCGAGAGAGGAAGAGAGAGACACGGGGAGAACGAGGATCCAACACTCAGACCCGCACTGAACCCCCGAACAGACACACAGAGACCCTGACCTGGATGCGGATGGGGATACGGAAAGGGACGGACTCGCCGGTGCACGCAAGGGACCCAGACACACACCACACACACCGGAGGCTGTGTTGGCGAGGCAGCTAGGCTCTGGGGGTGTGGTGGAGCTTGGCCAGGTTTTGGCAAGCTCACCGCGCCCTGGTGCTGCTAGAGGAGCCCCTCGGAGCGCCAGGAAGCACAGCCAAGTTGCCTGGAATCCCCTTCTGCTCCCATGCCTGCCCAGCAACCACACTGGCCTGGGGGCATGCGGGGGACTCTTTCCTTGGTCTCGTCGTTTATTTGGGGGTACCCCTCGACGCCGACGCCGTGGTGCCGGGCGCGCCCCCACTGCCTTGCTGAGGGAGGGGGCCTTGCTGTTAGCTGCGCTGCTGTGGGGAGAAAGACTTCGGCCCAGGGTGCCAGCGGCCCCGAGGGCCAGGGCGGTCGGCCATCTTTGGTGCTGGGCAGAGGGAGGGAGGGCCCAGGGCGGGGCCCAGGGGCAAAGGGACGGTGGTCGGCGGGAAGGAAGAGAAGGCCCTGCGGAGCTGGAGTGCAGCCCAGGGCTGGTGGGAGAAGGTGTAGGCGTGCCCAGTCACCAGGGGGAGCCGGTTGTCCGGCGGCTTGGGCATCCAGGGCGGCCCAAGGGAATGGCGAGGGGCGGCGGCATGAGGGCCCCAAGGCCAGGAACCAGGGAGTGCACGCATGGGAGGCAGGGTCAACTCCCGCACGCCCTCCCCCGGCCCCAACGCCCCCCCAGTCCTCGCCACCTTCGCCCACTCCCTCCCTCCGTTGCGGCTGTCCTCTCTGCTGCCTCAACCTCCCCACCCCGTTCCCATCGCCGCCCAGCGAGCCCCACTGGTTCCTGTGAGGGTGGGCCTTGTTGCTTGGAGTTGGAGGAGCTGGGTTGGAGCCGCCAGTCCCTGCAGCGGGCGGCTCCAGCGGGCCTGTGAATCGCCGTGGGGTGCCCGGGAGTAAGGGGGCAGCGGAGCAAGGGATGTTTGGAGGAAGGCTTGCTGGGCAAAGGGGGGCGGTGGAGGCACAGGGAGAAGAAGGGAGGCCGAAGGAGAAAGAAAAAAGCCAAGAAAGTAGCCTCAGAACCAGAGTCCAGGGCACCCGGGAACGGTCTCCCATCCAAGTCCTGACCGGATCCGACCCTGCTTAGCTTCCAAGAGCAGAAGAGATGCGCTGCCATCAGGCCACTAGGGCCATAGGCCTGAGAGGCTGCTGCTGCGACCCACATCAGACTGCTCTGGGCCTCCGGGCCCCAGCGTGCTCCTCTTGTCACCCCTCCACCTGCCCTGTGCTTTGCTCCTGCGTGCCTGCGAGCCTGCCTTGGGGTGAGGCGCCTCCAGCATCTCAGAGTCGCAGAAGTCCTGGCGATCTCCCCAAGTGTCTCTGGACTTCCCAGCAGGACCGCCCCCTCCGCCGCCGCTCCCGCCGCCGCCTCCTCCTCCTCCTCCTCCTCCTCCTCCTCCTCCTCCCCCGCCGCCACCGCCGCCTCCGCCGCCGCTGTCGTTTGGAACCCGAGATGCCTAGGGGGGGCGTTCGGTCTTGGAGGCAGGCATGCGGAGTGTTCTCAGCGCCCCCAACTCCCCAACCGCAGCCCTGGGTCTAGCGTGGCAAGCCACCCCGCCTTGCTCAATGGCGGCCCGAAGTCAAGGGCGCCACCAGAGACCCTGGGCAGCAGTCCACCGCCGTGGCCCGTCCCCCTCTATCCTTCCCGTGACACCCCTCCCCCACGAACCCCCCATCACCAGGACAGGACTGAGAGATACGGGAGCCCGGCTGACATAGACAGACACAAAGACACACAGGGAAAGCCAGAGATACGCACGGAGGGGTAGTCGGAGCGAGAGAGGAAGAGAGAGACACGGGGAGACCGAGGATCCAACACACAGACCCGCACTGAACCCCCGAACAGACACACAGAGATCCTGACCTGGATGCGGATGGGGACACGGAAAGGGACAGCCTCGCCGGTGCACGCAAGGGACCCAGACACACACCACACACACCGGAGGCTGTGTTGGCGAGGCAGCTAGCCTCTGGGGGTGTGGTGGAGCTTGGCCAGGTTTTGGCAAGCTGACCGCGCCCTGGTGCTGCTAGAGGAGCCCCTCGGAGCGCCAGGAAGCACAGCCAAGTTGCCTGGAATCCCCTTCTGCTCCCATGCCTGCCCAGCAACTACACTGGCCTGGGGGCATGCGGGGGACTCTTTCCTTGGTCTCGTCGTTTATTTGGGGGTACCCCTCGACGCCGACGCCGTGGTGCCGGGCGCGCCCCCACTGCCTTGCTGAGGGAGCGGGCCTCGCTGTTAGGTGCGCTGCTGTGGGGAGAAGGACTTAGGCTCAGGGTGCCAGCGGCCCCAAGGTCCAGGGCGGTCGGCCATCTTTGGTGCTGGGCAGAGGGAGCGAGGGCCCAGGGCGGGGCCCAGGGGCAAAGGGACGGTGGTCGGCGGGAAGGAAGAGAAGGCCCTGCGGGGCTGGAGCGCAGCGCAGGGCTGGTGGGAGAAGGTGTAGGCGTGCCCAGTCACCAGGGGGAGCCTGTTGTCCGGTGGCTTGGGCATCCAGGGCGACCCAAGGGAAAGGCGAGGGGCGGCGGCATGAGGGCCCCAAGGGCAGGAACGAGGGAGGGCACGCATGGGAGGCAGGGTGAACTCCCGCACGCGCTCCCCCCTCCCCATCGCCCCCCAGTCCTCGCCACCTTCGCCCACTCCCTCCCTCCGTAGCGGCTGCCCTCTCTGAGGCCTCAGCCTCCACACCCCGTTCCCATCGCCCCCCAGCGAGCCCCACTGGTTCCTGTGAGGGTGGGCCTTGTGACTTGGAGTTGGAGGAGCTGGATTCGAGCCGCCTGTCGCTGCAGCGGGCGGCTCCAGCGGGCCTATGAACCGCCGTGGGGTGCCCGGGGGTAAGGGGGCAACGGGGCAAGGGATGTTTGGAGGAAGGCTTGCTGGGCAAAGGGGGGCGGTGGAGGCACAGGGAGAAGAAGGGAGGCCGAAGGAGAAAGAAAAAAGCCAAGAAAGTAGCCTCAGAACAAGAGTGCAGGGCACCCGGGAACGGTCTCCCATCCAAGTCCTGAGCGGATCCGACCCTGCTTAGCTTCCAAGAGCAGAAGAGATGCGCTGCCATCAGGCCGCTAGGGCCAAAGGCCTGAGAGGCTGATGCTGCGACTCCCAGCAGACTGCTCTTGGCCTCCGAGCCCCAGCGTGCTCCTCTCGTCAACCCCTCCGCCTGCCCTGGCCTTGGCTCCTGCGTGCCTGCGCGCCTGCCTTGGGGTGAGGCGCCTCCAGCATCTCAGAGTCGCAGAAGTCCCGGCGATCTCCCCAACTGTCTCTGGACTTCCCAGCCGGACCGCCCCCTCCGCCGCCGCTCCCGCCGCCGCCGCCGCCGCCACTGTGGTTTGGAACCCGAGATGCCTAGGGGGGGCGTTCGGTCTTGGAGGCAGGCATGCGGAGTGTTCACAGCGCCCCGAACTCCCCAACCAGAGACCCTGGGCAGCAGTCCACCCCCGTGGCCCCACCCCCGCCAACCTTCCCCTGACAACCCCCCACGCACCCCCCATCACCAGGACAGGACTGAGAGATACGGGAGCCCGGCTGACAGAGACAGACACACAGACACACAGGGAAAGACAGAGAGGCACACGGAGGGGTAGTCGGAGCGAGAGAGGAAGAGAGAGACACGGGGAGAACGAGGATCCAACACACAGACCCGCACTGAACCCCCGAACAGACAGACAGAGACCCTGACCTGGATGCGGATGGGGACACGGAAAGGGACGGACTCGCCGGTGCACGCAAGGGACCCAGACACACACCACACACACCGGAGGCTGTGTTGGCGAGGCAGCTAGCCTCTGGGGGTGTGGTGGAGCTTGGCCAGGTTTTGGCAAGCTGACCGCGCCCTGGTGCTGCTAGAGGAGCCCCTCGGAGCGCCAGGAAGCACAGCCAAGTTGCCTGGAATCCCCTTCTGCTCCCATGCCTGCCCAGCAACTACACTGGCCTGGGGGCATGCGGGGGACTCTTTCCTTGGTCTCGTCGTTTATTTGGGGGTACCCCTCGACGCCGACGCCGTGGTGCCGGGCGCGCCCCCACTGCCTTGCTGAGGGAGCGGGCCTCGCTGTTAGGTGCGCTGCTGTGGGGAGAAGGACTTAGGCTCAGGGTGCCAGCGGCCCCAAGGTCCAGGGCGGTCGGCCATCTTTGGTGCTGGGCAGAGGGAGCGAGGGCCCAGGGCGGGGCCCAGGGGCAAAGGGACGGTGGTCGGCGGGAAGGAAGAGAAGGCCCTGCGGGGCTGGAGCGCAGCGCAGGGCTGGTGGGAGAAGGTGTAGGCGTGCCCAGTCACCAGGGGGAGCCTGTTGTCCGGTGGCTTGGGCATCCAGGGCGACCCAAGGGAAAGGCGAGGGGCGGCGGCATGAGGGCCCCAAGGGCAGGAACGAGGGAGGGCACGCATGGGAGGCAGGGTGAACTCCCGCACGCGCTCCCCCCTCCCCATCGCCCCCCAGTCCTCGCCACCTTCGCCCACTCCCTCCCTCCGTAGCGGCTGCCCTCTCTGAGGCCTCAGCCTCCACACCCCGTTCCCATCGCCCCCCAGCGAGCCCCACTGGTTCCTGTGAGGGTGGGCCTTGTGACTTGGAGTTGGAGGAGCTGGATTCGAGCCGCCTGTCGCTGCAGCGGGCGGCTCCAGCGGGCCTATGAACCGCCGTGGGGTGCCCGGGGGTAAGGGGGCAACGGGGCAAGGGATGTTTGGAGGAAGGCTTGCTGGGCAAAGGGGGGCGGTGGAGGCACAGGGAGAAGAAGGGAGGCCGAAGGAGAAAGAAAAAAGCCAAGAAAGTAGCCTCAGAACAAGAGTGCAGGGCACCCGGGAACGGTCTCCCATCCAAGTCCTGAGCGGATCCGACCCTGCTTAGCTTCCAAGAGCAGAAGAGATGCGCTGCCATCAGGCCGCTAGGGCCAAAGGCCTGAGAGGCTGATGCTGCGACTCCCAGCAGACTGCTCTTGGCCTCCGAGCCCCAGCGTGCTCCTCTCGTCAACCCCTCCGCCTGCCCTGGCCTTGGCTCCTGCGTGCCTGCGCGCCTGCCTTGGGGTGAGGCGCCTCCAGCATCTCAGAGTCGCAGAAGTCCCGGCGATCTCCCCAACTGTCTCTGGACTTCCCAGCCGGACCGCCCCCTCCGCCGCCGCTCCCGCCGCCGTCGCCTCCTCCTACGCCGCCGCCGCCGCCGCCGCCGCCACTGTGGTTTGGAACCCGAGATGCCTAGGGGGGGCGTTCGGTCTTGGAGGCAGGCATGCGGAGTGTTCACAGCGCCCCGAACTCCCCAACCAGAGACCCTGGGCAGCAGTCCACCCCCGTGGCCCCACCCCCGCCAACCTTCCCCTGACAACCCCCCACGCACCCCCCATCACCAGGACAGGACTGAGAGATACGGGAGCCCGGCTGACAGAGACAGACACACAGACACACAGGGAAAGACAGAGAGGCACACGGAGGGGTAGTCGGAGCGAGAGAGGAAGAGAGAGACACGGGGAGAACGAGGATCCAACACACAGACCCGCACTGAACCCCCGAACAGACAGACAGAGACCCTGACCTGGATGCGGATGGGGACACGGAAAGGGACGGACTCGCCGGTGCACGCAAGGGACCCAGACACACACCACACACACCGGAGGCTGTGTTGGCGAGGCAGCTAGCCTCTGGGGGTGTGGTGGAGCTTGGCCAGGTTTTGGCAAGCTGACCGCGCCCTGGTGCTGCTAGAGGAGCCCCTCGGAGCGCCAGGAAGCACAGCCAAGTTGCCTGGAATCCCCTTCTGCTCCCATGCCTGCCCAGCAACCACACTGGCCTGGGGGCATGCGGGGGACTCTTTCCTTGGTCTCGTCGTTTATTTGGGGGTACCCCTCGACGCCGACGCCGTGGTGCCGGGCGCGCCCCCACTGCCTTGCTGAGGGAGCGGGCCTTGCTGTTAGCTGCGCTGCTGTGGGGAGAAGGACTTCGGCCCAGGGTGCCAGCGGCCCCGAGGGCCAGGGCGGTCGGCCATTTTGGTGCTGGGCAGAGGGAGGGAGGGCCCAGGGCGGGGCCCAGGGGCAAAGGGACGGTGGTCGGCGGGAAGGAAGAGAAGGCCCTGCGGGGCTGGAGCGCAGCCCAGGGCTGGTGGGAGAAGGTGTAGGCGTGCCCAGTCACCAGGGGGAGCCGGTTGTTCGGCGGCTTGGGCATCCAGGGCGGCCCAAGGGAATGGCGAGGGGCGGCGGCATGAGGGCCCCAAGGCCAGGAACCAGGGAGTGCACGCATGGGAGGCAGGGTGAACTCCCGCCCGCGCTCCCCCCGCCCCATCGCCCCCCCAGTCCTCGCCACCTTCGCCCACTCCCTCCCTCCGAAGCGGCAGCCCTCTCTGCCGCCTCAGCCTCCCCACCCCCTTCCCATCGCCCCCCCGCGAGCCCCACTGGTTCCTGTGAGGGTGGGCCTTGTGACTTGGAGTTGGAGGAGCTGGGTTGGAGCCGCCTGTCGCTGCAGCGGGCGGCTCCAGCGGGCCTGTGAACCGCCGTGGGGTGCCCGGGGGTAAGGGGGCAACGGGGCAAGGGATGTTTGGAGGAAGGCTTGCTGGGCAAAGGGGGGCGGTGGAGGCACAGGGAGAAGAAGGGAGGCCGAAGGAGAAAGAAAAAAGCCAAGAAAGTAGCCTCAGAACAAGAGTGCAGGGCACCCGGGAACGGTCTCCCATCCAAGTCCTGAGCGGATCCGACCCTGCTTAGCTTCCAAGAGCAGAAGAGATGCGCTGCCATCAGGCCGCTAGGGCCAGAGGCCTGAGAGGCTGCTGCTGCGACCCACAGCAGACTGCTCTGGGCCTCCGAGCCCCAGCGTGCTCCTCTCGTCAACCCCTCCGCCTGCCCTGGCCTTGGCTCCTGCGTGCCTGCGAGCCTGCCTTGGGGTGAGGCGCCTCCAGCATCTCAGAGTCCCAGAAGTCCCGGCGATCTCCCCAACTGTCTCTGGACTTCCCAGCCGGACCGCCCCCTCCGCCGCCGCTCCCGCCGCCGCCGCCTCCTCCTACGCCGCCGCCGCCGCCGCCACTGCCACTGTGGTTTGGAACCCGAGATGCCTAGGGGGGGCGTTCGGTCTTGGAGGCAGGCATGCGGAGTGTTCACAGCGCCCCGAACTCCCCAACCAGAGACCCTGGGCAGCAGTCCACCCCCGTGGCCCCTCCCCCGCCAACCTTCCCCTGACACCCCCCCCACGCACCCCCCATCACCAGGACAGGACTGAGCGATACGGGAGCCCGGCTGACAGAGACAGACACACAGACACACAGGGAAAGACAGACAGGCACACGGAGGGGTAGTCGGAGCGAGAGAGGAAGAGAGAGACACGGGGAGAACGAGGATCCAACACTCAGACCCGCACTGAACCCCCGAACAGACACACAGAGACCCTGACCTGGATGCGGATGGGGATACGGAAAGGGACGGACTCGCCGGTGCACGCAAGGGACCCAGACACACACCACACACACCGGAGGCTGTGTTGGCGAGGCAGCTAGGCTCTGGGGGTGTGGTGGAGCTTGGCCAGGTTTTGGCAAGCTCACCGCGCCCTGGTGCTGCTAGAGGAGCCCCTCGGAGCGCCAGGAAGCACAGCCAAGTTGCCTGGAATCCCCTTCTGCTCCCATGCCTGCCCAGCAACCACACTGGCCTGGGGGCATGCGGGGGACTCTTTCCTTGGTCTCGTCGTTTATTTGGGGGTACCCCTCGACGCCGACGCCGTGGTGCCGGGCGCGCCCCCACTGCCTTGCTGAGGGAGGGGGCCTTGCTGTTAGCTGCGCTGCTGTGGGGAGAAAGACTTCGGCCCAGGGTGCCAGCGGCCCCGAGGGCCAGGGCGGTCGGCCATCTTTGGTGCTGGGCAGAGGGAGGGAGGGCCCAGGGCGGGGCCCAGGGGCAAAGGGACGGTGGTCGGCGGGAAGGAAGAGAAGGCCCTGCGGAGCTGGAGTGCAGCCCAGGGCTGGTGGGAGAAGGTGTAGGCGTGCCCAGTCACCAGGGGGAGCCGGTTGTCCGGCGGCTTGGGCATCCAGGGCGGCCCAAGGGAATGGCGAGGGGCGGCGGCATGAGGGCCCCAAGGCCAGGAACCAGGGAGTGCACGCATGGGAGGCAGGGTCAACTCCCGCACGCCCTCCCCCGGCCCCAACGCCCCCCCAGTCCTCGCCACCTTCGCCCACTCCCTCCCTCCGTTGCGGCTGTCCTCTCTGCTGCCTCAACCTCCCCACCCCGTTCCCATCGCCGCCCAGCGAGCCCCACTGGTTCCTGTGAGGGTGGGCCTTGTTGCTTGGAGTTGGAGGAGCTGGGTTGGAGCCGCCAGTCCCTGCAGCGGGCGGCTCCAGCGGGCCTGTGAATCGCCGTGGGGTGCCCGGGAGTAAGGGGGCAGCGGAGCAAGGGATGTTTGGAGGAAGGCTTGCTGGGCAAAGGGGGGCGGTGGAGGCACAGGGAGAAGAAGGGAGGCCGAAGGAGAAAGAAAAAAGCCAAGAAAGTAGCCTCAGAACCAGAGTCCAGGGCACCCGGAAACGGTCTCCCATCCAAGTCCTGACCGGATCCGACCCTGCTTAGCTTCCAAGAGCAGAAGAGATGCGCTGCCATCAGGCCACTAGGGCCATAGGCCTGAGAGGCTGCTGCTGCGACCCACATCAGACTGCTCTGGGCCTCCGGGCCCCAGCGTGCTCCTCTTGTCACCCCTCCACCTGCCCTGTGCTTTGCTCCTGCGTGCCTGCGAGCCTGCCTTGGGGTGAGGCGCCTCCAGCATCTCAGAGTCGCAGAAGTCCTGGCGATCTCCCCAAGTGTCTCTGGACTTCCCAGCAGGACCGCCCCCTCCGCCGCCGCTCCCGCCGCCGCCTCCTCCTCCTCCTCCTCCTCCTCCTCCTCCTCCTCCTCCCCCGCCGCCACCGCCGCCTCCGCCGCCGCTGTCGTTTGGAACCCGAGATGCCTAGGGGGGGCGTTCGGTCTTGGAGGCAGGCATGCGGAGTGTTCTCAGCGCCCCCAACTCCCCAACCGCAGCCCTGGGTCTAGCGTGGCAAGCCACCCCGCCTTGCTCAATGGCGGCCCGAAGTCAAGGGCGCCACCAGAGACCCTGGGCAGCAGTCCACCGCCGTGGCCCGTCCCCCTCTAACCTTCCCGTGACACCCCCCCCCACGAACCCCCCATCACCAGGACAGGACTGAGAGATACGGGAGCCCGGCTGACATAGACAGACACAAAGACACACAGGGAAAGCCAGAGATACGCACGGAGGGGTAGTCGGAGCGAGAGAGGAAGAGAGAGACACGGGGAGACCGAGGATCCAACACACAGACCCGCACTGAACCCCCGAACAGACACACAGAGATCCTGACCTGGATGCGGATGGGGACACGGAAAGGGACAGCCTCGCCGGTGCACGCAAGGGACCCAGACACACACCACACACACCGGAGGCTGTGTTGGCGAGGCAGCTAGCCTCTGGGGGTGTGGTGGAGCTTGGCCAGGTTTTGGCAAGCTGACCGCGCCCTGGTGCTGCTAGAGGAGCCCCTCGGAGCGCCAGGAAGCACAGCCAAGTTGCCTGGAATCCCCTTCTGCTCCCATGCCTGCCCAGCAACTACACTGGCCTGGGGGCATGCGGGGGACTCTTTCCTTGGTCTCGTCGTTTATTTGGGGGTACCCCTCGACGCCGACGCCGTGGTGCCGGGCGCGCCCCCACTGCCTTGCTGAGGGAGCGGGCCTCGCTGTTAGGTGCGCTGCTGTGGGGAGAAGGACTTAGGCTCAGGGTGCCAGCGGCCCCAAGGTCCAGGGCGGTCGGCCATCTTTGGTGCTGGGCAGAGGGAGCGAGGGCCCAGGGCGGGGCCCAGGGGCAAAGGGACGGTGGTCGGCGGGAAGGAAGAGAAGGCCCTGCGGGGCTGGAGCGCAGCGCAGGGCTGGTGGGAGAAGGTGTAGGCGTGCCCAGTCACCAGGGGGAGCCTGTTGTCCGGTGGCTTGGGCATCCAGGGCGACCCAAGGGAAAGGCGAGGGGCGGCGGCATGAGGGCCCCAAGGGCAGGAACGAGGGAGGGCACGCATGGGAGGCAGGGTGAACTCCCGCACGCGCTCCCCCCTCCCCATCGCCCCCCAGTCCTCGCCACCTTCGCCCACTCCCTCCCTCCGTAGCGGCTGCCCTCTCTGAGGCCTCAGCCTCCACACCCCGTTCCCATCGCCCCCCAGCGAGCCCCACTGGTTCCTGTGAGGGTGGGCCTTGTGACTTGGAGTTGGAGGAGCTGGATTCGAGCCGCCTGTCGCTGCAGCGGGCGGCTCCAGCGGGCCTATGAACCGCCGTGGGGTGCCCGGGGGTAAGGGGGCAACGGGGCAAGGGATGTTTGGAGGAAGGCTTGCTGGGCAAAGGGGGGCGGTGGAGGCACAGGGAGAAGAAGGGAGGCCGAAGGAGAAAGAAAAAAGCCAAGAAAGTAGCCTCAGAACAAGAGTGCAGGGCACCCGGGAACGGTCTCCCATCCAAGTCCTGAGCGGATCCGACCCTGCTTAGCTTCCAAGAGCAGAAGAGATGCGCTGCCATCAGGCCGCTAGGGCCAAAGGCCTGAGAGGCTGATGCTGCGACTCCCAGCAGACTGCTCTTGGCCTCCGAGCCCCAGCGTGCTCCTCTCGTCAACCCCTCCGCCTGCCCTGGCCTTGGCTCCTGCGTGCCTGCGCGCCTGCCTTGGGGTGAGGCGCCTCCAGCATCTCAGAGTCGCAGAAGTCCCGGCGATCTCCCCAACTGTCTCTGGACTTCCCAGCCGGACCGCCCCCTCCGCCGCCGCTCCCGCCGCCGTCGCCTCCTCCTACGCCGCCGCCGCCGCCGCCGCCGCCACTGTGGTTTGGAACCCGAGATGCCTAGGGGGGGCGTTCGGTCTTGGAGGCAGGCATGCGGAGTGTTCACAGCGCCCCGAACTCCCCAACCAGAGACCCTGGGCAGCAGTCCACCCCCGTGGCCCCACCCCCGCCAACCTTCCCCTGACAACCCCCCACGCACCCCCCATCACCAGGACAGGACTGAGAGATACGGGAGCCCGGCTGACAGAGACAGACACACAGACACACAGGGAAAGACAGAGAGGCACACGGAGGGGTAGTCGGAGCGAGAGAGGAAGAGAGAGACACGGGGAGAACGAGGATCCAACACACAGACCCGCACTGAACCCCCGAACAGACAGACAGAGACCCTGACCTGGATGCGGATGGGGACACGGAAAGGGACGGACTCGCCGGTGCACGCAAGGGACCCAGACACACACCACACACACCGGAGGCTGTGTTGGCGAGGCAGCTAGCCTCTGGGGGTGTGGTGGAGCTTGGCCAGGTTTTGGCAAGCTGACCGCGCCCTGGTGCTGCTAGAGGAGCCCCTCGGAGCGCCAGGAAGCACAGCCAAGTTGCCTGGAATCCCCTTCTGCTCCCATGCCTGCCCAGCAACCACACTGGCCTGGGGGCATGCGGGGGACTCTTTCCTTGGTCTCGTCGTTTATTTGGGGGTACCCCTCGACGCCGACGCCGTGGTGCCGGGCGCGCCCCCACTGCCTTGCTGAGGGAGCGGGCCTTGCTGTTAGCTGCGCTGCTGTGGGGAGAAGGACTTCGGCCCAGGGTGCCAGCGGCCCCGAGGGCCAGGGCGGTCGGCCATTTTGGTGCTGGGCAGAGGGAGGGAGGGCCCAGGGCGGGGCCCAGGGGCAAAGGGACGGTGGTCGGCGGGAAGGAAGAGAAGGCCCTGCGGGGCTGGAGCGCAGCCCAGGGCTGGTGGGAGAAGGTGTAGGCGTGCCCAGTCACCAGGGGGAGCCGGTTGTTCGGCGGCTTGGGCATCCAGGGCGGCCCAAGGGAATGGCGAGGGGCGGCGGCATGAGGGCCCCAAGGCCAGGAACCAGGGAGTGCACGCATGGGAGGCAGGGTGAACTCCCGCCCGCGCTCCCCCCGCCCCATCGCCCCCCCAGTCCTCGCCACCTTCGCCCACTCCCTCCCTCCGAAGCGGCAGCCCTCTCTGCCGCCTCAGCCTCCCCACCCCCTTCCCATCGCCCCCCCGCGAGCCCCACTGGTTCCTGTGAGGGTGGGCCTTGTGATTTGGAGTTGGAGGAGCTGGGTTGGAGCCGCCTGTCGCTGCAGCGGGCGGCTCCAGCGGGCCTGTGAACCGCCGTGGGGTGCCCGGGGGTAAGGGGGCAACGGGGCAAGGGATGTTTGGAGGAAGGCTTGCTGGGCAAAGGGGGGCGGTGGAGGCACAGGGAGAAGAAGGGAGGCCGAAGGAGAAAGAAAAAAGCCAAGAAAGTAGCCTCAGAACAAGAGTGCAGGGCACCCGGGAACGGTCTCCCATCCAAGTCCTGAGCGGATCCGACCCTGCTTAGCTTCCAAGAGCAGAAGAGATGCGCTGCCATCAGGCCGCTAGGGCCAGAGGCCTGAGAGGCTGCTGCTGCGACCCACAGCAGACTGCTCTGGGCCTCCGAGCCCCAGCGTGCTCCTCTCGTCAACCCCTCCGCCTGCCCTGGCCTTGGCTCCTGCGTGCCTGCGAGCCTGCCTTGGGGTGAGGCGCCTCCAGCATCTCAGAGTCCCAGAAGTCCCGGCGATCTCCCCAACTGTCTCTGGACTTCCCAGCCGGACCGCCCCCTCCGCCGCCGCTCCCGCCGCCGCCGCCTCCTCCTACGCCGCCGCCGCCGCCGCCACTGCCACTGTGGTTTGGAACCCGAGATGCCTAGGGGGGGCGTTCGGTCTTGGAGGCAGGCATGCGGAGTGTTCACAGCGCCCCGAACTCCCCAACCAGAGACCCTGGGCAGCAGTCCACCCCCGTGGCCCCTCCCCCGCCAACCTTCCCCTGACACCCCCCCCACGCACCCCCCATCACCAGGACAGGACTGAGCGATACGGGAGCCCGGCTGACAGAGACAGACACACAGACACACAGGGAAAGACAGACAGGCACACGGAGGGGTAGTCGGAGCGAGAGAGGAAGAGAGAGACACGGGGAGAACGAGGATCCAACACTCAGACCCGCACTGAACCCCCGAACAGACACACAGAGACCCTGACCTGGATGCGGATGGGGATACGGAAAGGGACGGACTCGCCGGTGCACGCAAGGGACCCAGACACACACCACACACACCGGAGGCTGTGTTGGCGAGGCAGCTAGGCTCTGGGGGTGTGGTGGAGCTTGGCCAGGTTTTGGCAAGCTCACCGCGCCCTGGTGCTGCTAGAGGAGCCCCTCGGAGCGCCAGGAAGCACAGCCAAGTTGCCTGGAATCCCCTTCTGCTCCCATGCCTGCCCAGCAACCACACTGGCCTGGGGGCATGCGGGGGACTCTTTCCTTGGTCTCGTCGTTTATTTGGGGGTACCCCTCGACGCCGACGCCGTGGTGCCGGGCGCGCCCCCACTGCCTTGCTGAGGGAGGGGGCCTTGCTGTTAGCTGCGCTGCTGTGGGGAGAAAGACTTCGGCCCAGGGTGCCAGCGGCCCCGAGGGCCAGGGCGGTCGGCCATCTTTGGTGCTGGGCAGAGGGAGGGAGGGCCCAGGGCGGGGCCCAGGGGCAAAGGGACGGTGGTCGGCGGGAAGGAAGAGAAGGCCCTGCGGAGCTGGAGTGCAGCCCAGGGCTGGTGGGAGAAGGTGTAGGCGTGCCCAGTCACCAGGGGGAGCCGGTTGTCCGGCGGCTTGGGCATCCAGGGCGGCCCAAGGGAATGGCGAGGGGCGGCGGCATGAGGGCCCCAAGGCCAGGAACCAGGGAGTGCACGCATGGGAGGCAGGGTCAACTCCCGCACGCCCTCCCCCCGCCCCAACGCCCCCCCAGTCCTCGCCACCTTCGCCCACTCCCTCCCTCCGTTGCGGCTGTCCTCTCTGCTGCCTCAACCTCCCCACCCCGTTCCCATCGCCGCCCAGCGAGCCCCACTGGTTCCTGTGAGGGTGGGCCTTGTTGCTTGGAGTTGGAGGAGCTGGGTTGGAGCCGCCAGTCCCTGCAGCGGGCGGCTCCAGCGGGCCTGTGAATCGCCGTGGGGTGCCCGGGAGTAAGGGGGCAGCGGAGCAAGGGATGTTTGGAGGAAGGCTTGCTGGGCAAAGGGGGGCGGTGGAGGCACAGGGAGAAGAAGGGAGGCCGAAGGAGAAAGAAAAAAGCCAAGAAAGTAGCCTCAGAACCAGAGTCCAGGGCACCCGGGAACGGTCTCCCATCCAAGTCCTGACCGGATCCGACCCTGCTTAGCTTCCAAGAGCAGAAGAGATGCGCTGCCATCAGGCCACTAGGGCCATAGGCCTGAGAGGCTGCTGCTGCGACCCACATCAGACTGCTCTGGGCCTCCGGGCCCCAGCGTGCTCCTCTTGTCACCCCTCCACCTGCCCTGTGCTTTGCTCCTGCGTGCCTGCGAGCCTGCCTTGGGGTGAGGCGCCTCCAGCATCTCAGAGTCGCAGAAGTCCTGGCGATCTCCCCAAGTGTCTCTGGACTTCCCAGCAGGACCGCCCCCTCCGCCGCCGCTCCCGCCGCCGCCTCCTCCTCCTCCTCCTCCTCCTCCCCCGCCGCCACCGCCGCCTCCGCCGCCGCTGTCGTTTGGAACCCGAGATGCCTAGGGGGGGCGTTCGGTCTTGGAGGCAGGCATGCGGAGTGTTCTCAGCGCCCCCAACTCCCCAACCGCAGCCCTGGGTCTAGCGTGGCAAGCCACCCCGCCTTGCTCAATGGCGGCCCGAAGTCAAGGGCGCCACCAGAGACCCTGGGCAGCAGTCCACCGCCGTGGCCCGTCCCCCTCTATCCTTCCCGTGACACCCCTCCCCCACGAACCCCCCATCACCAGGACAGGACTGAGAGATACGGGAGCCCGGCTGACATAGACAGACACAAAGACACACAGGGAAAGCCAGAGATACGCACGGAGGGGTAGTCGGAGCGAGAGAGGAAGAGAGAGACACGGGGAGACCGAGGATCCAACACACAGACCCGCACTGAACCCCCGAACAGACACACAGAGATCCTGACCTGGATGCGGATGGGGACACGGAAAGGGACAGCCTCGCCGGTGCACGCAAGGGACCCAGACACACACCACACACACCGGAGGCTGTGTTGGCGAGGCAGCTAGCCTCTGGGGGTGTGGTGGAGCTTGGCCAGGTTTTGGCAAGCTGACCGCGCCCTGGTGCTGCTAGAGGAGCCCCTCGGAGCGCCAGGAAGCACAGCCAAGTTGCCTGGAATCCCCTTCTGCTCCCATGCCTGCCCAGCAACTACACTGGCCTGGGGGCATGCGGGGGACTCTTTCCTTGGTCTCGTCGTTTATTTGGGGGTACCCCTCGACGCCGACGCCGTGGTGCCGGGCGCGCCCCCACTGCCTTGCTGAGGGAGCGGGCCTCGCTGTTAGGTGCGCTGCTGTGGGGAGAAGGACTTAGGCTCAGGGTGCCAGCGGCCCCAAGGTCCAGGGCGGTCGGCCATCTTTGGTGCTGGGCAGAGGGAGCGAGGGCCCAGGGCGGGGCCCAGGGGCAAAGGGACGGTGGTCGGCGGGAAGGAAGAGAAGGCCCTGCGGGGCTGGAGCGCAGCGCAGGGCTGGTGGGAGAAGGTGTAGGCGTGCCCAGTCACCAGGGGGAGCCTGTTGTCCGGTGGCTTGGGCATCCAGGGCGACCCAAGGGAAAGGCGAGGGGCGGCGGCATGAGGGCCCCAAGGGCAGGAACGAGGGAGGGCACGCATGGGAGGCAGGGTGAACTCCCGCACGCGCTCCCCCCTCCCCATCGCCCCCCAGTCCTCGCCACCTTCGCCCACTCCCTCCCTCCGTAGCGGCTGCCCTCTCTGAGGCCTCAGCCTCCACACCCCGTTCCCATCGCCCCCCAGCGAGCCCCACTGGTTCCTGTGAGGGTGGGCCTTGTGACTTGGAGTTGGAGGAGCTGGATTCGAGCCGCCTGTCGCTGCAGCGGGCGGCTCCAGCGGGCCTATGAACCGCCGTGGGGTGCCCGGGGGTAAGGGGGCAACGGGGCAAGGGATGTTTGGAGGAAGGCTTGCTGGGCAAAGGGGGGCGGTGGAGGCACAGGGAGAAGAAGGGAGGCCGAAGGAGAAAGAAAAAAGCCAAGAAAGTAGCCTCAGAACAAGAGTGCAGGGCACCCGGGAACGGTCTCCCATCCAAGTCCTGAGCGGATCCGACCCTGCTTAGCTTCCAAGAGCAGAAGAGATGCGCTGCCATCAGGCCGCTAGGGCCAAAGGCCTGAGAGGCTGATGCTGCGACTCCCAGCAGACTGCTCTTGGCCTCCGAGCCCCAGCGTGCTCCTCTCGTCAACCCCTCCGCCTGCCCTGGCCTTGGCTCCTGCGTGCCTGCGCGCCTGCCTTGGGGTGAGGCGCCTCCAGCATCTCAGAGTCGCAGAAGTCCCGGCGATCTCCCCAACTGTCTCTGGACTTCCCAGCCGGACCGCCCCCTCCGCCGCCGCTCCCGCCGCCGTCGCCTCCTCCTACGCCGCCGCCGCCGCCGCCGCCGCCACTGTGGTTTGGAACCCGAGATGCCTAGGGGGGGCGTTCGGTCTTGGAGGCAGGCATGCGGAGTGTTCACAGCGCCCCGAACTCCCCAACCAGAGACCCTGGGCAGCAGTCCACCCCCGTGGCCCCACCCCCGCCAACCTTCCCCTGACAACCCCCCACGCACCCCCCATCACCAGGACAGGACTGAGAGATACGGGAGCCCGGCTGACAGAGACAGACACACAGACACACAGGGAAAGACAGAGAGGCACACGGAGGGGTAGTCGGAGCGAGAGAGGAAGAGAGAGACACGGGGAGAACGAGGATCCAACACACAGACCCGCACTGAACCCCCGAACAGACAGACAGAGACCCTGACCTGGATGCGGATGGGGACACGGAAAGGGACGGACTCGCCGGTGCACGCAAGGGACCCAGACACACACCACACACACCGGAGGCTGTGTTGGCGAGGCAGCTAGCCTCTGGGGGTGTGGTGGAGCTTGGCCAGGTTTTGGCAAGCTGACCGCGCCCTGGTTCTGCTAGAGGAGCCCCTCGGAGCGCCAGGAAGCACAGCCAAGTTGCCTGGAATCCCCTTCTGCTCCCATGCCTGCCCAGCAACCACACTGGCCTGGGGGCATGCGGGGGACTCTTTCCTTGGTCTCGTCGTTTATTTGGGGGTACCCCTCGACGCCGACGCCGTGGTGCCGGGCGCGCCCCCACTGCCTTGCTGAGGGAGCGGGCCTTGCTGTTAGCTGCGCTGCTGTGGGGAGAAGGACTTCGGCCCAGGGTGCCAGCGGCCCCGAGGGCCAGGACGGTCGGCCATTTTGGTGCTGGGCAGAGGGAGGGAGGGCCCAGGGCGGGGCCCAGGGGCAAAGGGACGGTGGTCGGCGGGAAGGAAGAGAAGGCCCTGCGGGGCTGGAGCGCAGGCCAGGGCTGGTGGGAGAAGGTGTAGGCGTGCCCAGTCACCAGGGGGAGCCGGTTGTTCGGCGGCTTGGGCATCCAGGGCGGCCCAAGGGAATGGCGAGGGGCGGCGGCATGAGGGCCCCAAGGCCAGGAACCAGGGAGTGCACGCATGGGAGGCAGGGTGAACTCCCGCCCGCGCTCCCCCCGCCCCATCGCCCCCCCAGTCCTCGCCACCTTCGCCCACTCCCTCCCTCCGAAGCGGCAGCCCTCTCTGCCGCCTCAGCCTCCCCACCCCCTTCCCATCGCCCCCCCGCGAGCCCCACTGGTTCCTGTGAGGGTGGGCCTTGTGACTTGGAGTTGGAGGAGCTGGGTTGGAGCCGCCTGTCGCTGCAGCGGGCGGCTCCAGCGGGCCTGTGAACCGCCGTGGGGTGCCCGGGGGTAAGGGGGCAACGGGGCAAGGGATGTTTGGAGGAAGGCTTGCTGGGCAAAGGGGGGCGGTGGAGGCACAGGGAGAAGAAGGGAGGCCGAAGGAGAAAGAAAAAAGCCAAGAAAGTAGCCTCAGAACAAGAGTGCAGGGCACCCGGGAACGGTCTCCCATCCAAGTCCTGAGCGGATCCGACCCTGCTTAGCTTCCAAGAGCAGAAGAGATGCGCTGCCATCAGGCCGCTAGGGCCAGAGGCCTGAGAGGCTGCTGCTGCGACCCACAGCAGACTGCTCTGGGCCTCCGAGCCCCAGCGTGCTCCTCTCGTCAACCCCTCCGCCTGCCCTGGCCTTGGCTCCTGCGTGCCTGCGAGCCTGCCTTGGGGTGAGGCGCCTCCAGCATCTCAGAGTCCCAGAAGTCCCGGCGATCTCCCCAACTGTCTCTGGACTTCCCAGCCGGACCGCCCCCTCCGCCGCCGCTCCCGCCGCCGCCGCCTCCTCCTACGCCGCCGCCGCCGCCGCCACTGCCACTGTGGTTTGGAACCCGAGATGCCTAGGGGGGGCGTTCGGTCTTGGAGGCAGGCATGCGGAGTGTTCACAGCGCCCCGAACTCCCCAACCAGAGACCCTGGGCAGCAGTCCACCCCCGTGGCCCCTCCCCCGCCAACCTTCCCCTGACACCCCCCCCACGCACCCCCCATCACCAGGACAGGACTGAGCGATACGGGAGCCCGGCTGACAGAGACAGACACACAGACACACAGGGAAAGACAGACAGGCACACGGAGGGGTAGTCGGAGCGAGAGAGGAAGAGAGAGACACGGGGAGAACGAGGATCCAACACTCAGACCCGCACTGAACCCCCGAACAGACACACAGAGACCCTGACCTGGATGCGGATGGGGATACGGAAAGGGACGGACTCGCCGGTGCACGCAAGGGACCCAGACACACACCACACACACCGGAGGCTGTGTTGGCGAGGCAGCTAGGCTCTGGGGGTGTGGTGGAGCTTGGCCAGGTTTTGGCAAGCTCACCGCGCCCTGGTGCTGCTAGAGGAGCCCCTCGGAGCGCCAGGAAGCACAGCCAAGTTGCCTGGAATCCCCTTCTGCTCCCATGCCTGCCCAGCAACCACACTGGCCTGGGGGCATGCGGGGGACTCTTTCCTTGGTCTCGTCGTTTATTTGGGGGTACCCCTCGACGCCGACGCCGTGGTGCCGGGCGCGCCCCCACTGCCTTGCTGAGGGAGGGGGCCTTGCTGTTAGCTGCGCTGCTGTGGGGAGAAAGACTTCGGCCCAGGGTGCCAGCGGCCCCGAGGGCCAGGGCGGTCGGCCATCTTTGGTGCTGGGCAGAGGGAGGGAGGGCCCAGGGCGGGGCCCAGGGGCAAAGGGACGGTGGTCGGCGGGAAGGAAGAGAAGGCCCTGCGGAGCTGGAGTGCAGCCCAGGGCTGGTGGGAGAAGGTGTAGGCGTGCCCAGTCACCAGGGGGAGCCGGTTGTCCGGCGGCTTGGGCATCCAGGGCGGCCCAAGGTAATGGCGAGGGGCGGCGGCATGAGGGCCCCAAGGCCAGGAACCAGGGAGTGCACGCATGGGAGGCAGGGTCAACTCCCGCACGCCCTCCCCCGGCCCCAACGCCCCCCCAGTCCTCGCCACCTTCGCCCACTCCCTCCCTCCGTTGCGGCTGTCCTCTCTGCTGCCTCAACCTCCCCACCCCGTTCCCATCGCCGCCCAGCGAGCCCCACTGGTTCCTGTGAGGGTGGGCCTTGTTGCTTGGAGTTGGAGGAGCTGGGTTGGAGCCGCCAGTCCCTGCAGCGGGCGGCTCCAGCGGGCCTGTGAATCGCCGTGGGGTGCCCGGGAGTAAGGGGGCAGCGGAGCAAGGGATGTTTGGAGGAAGGCTTGCTGGGCAAAGGGGGGCGGTGGAGGCACAGGGAGAAGAAGGGAGGCCGAAGGAGAAAGAAAAAAGCCAAGAAAGTAGCCTCAGAACCAGAGTCCAGGGCACCCGGGAACGGTCTCCCATCCAAGTCCTGACCGGATCCGACCCTGCTTAGCTTCCAAGAGCAGAAGAGATGCGCTGCCATCAGGCCACTAGGGCCATAGGCCTGAGAGGCTGCTGCTGCGACCCACATCAGACTGCTCTGGGCCTCCGGGCCCCAGCGTGCTCCTCTTGTCACCCCTCCACCTGCCCTGTGCTTTGCTCCTGCGTGCCTGCGAGCCTGCCTTGGGGTGAGGCGCCTCCAGCATCTCAGAGTCGCAGAAGTCCTGGCGATCTCCCCAAGTGTCTCTGGACTTCCCAGCAGGACCGCCCCCTCCGCCGCCGCTCCCGCCGCCGCCTCCTCCTCCTCCTCCTCCTCCTCCTCCTCCTCCTCCCCCGCCGCCACCGCCGCCTCCGCCGCCGCTGTCGTTTGGAACCCGAGATGCCTAGGGGGGGCGTTCGGTCTTGGAGGCAGGCATGCGGAGTGTTCTCAGCGCCCCCAACTCCCCAACCGCAGCCCTGGGTCTAGCGTGGCAAGCCACCCCGCCTTGCTCAATGGCGGCCCGAAGTCAAGGGCGCCACCAGAGACCCTGGGCAGCAGTCCACCGCCGTGGCCCGTCCCCCTCTAACCTTCCCGTGACACCCCCCCCCACGAACCCCCCATCACCAGGACAGGACTGAGAGATACGGGAGCCCGGCTGACATAGACAGACACAAAGACACACAGGGAAAGCCAGAGATACGCACGGAGGGGTAGTCGGAGCGAGAGAGGAAGAGAGAGACACGGGGAGACCGAGGATCCAACACACAGACCCGCACTGAACCCCCGAACAGACACACAGAGATCCTGACCTGGATGCGGATGGGGACACGGAAAGGGACAGCCTCGCCGGTGCACGCAAGGGACCCAGACACACACCACACACACCGGAGGCTGTGTTGGCGAGGCAGCTAGCCTCTGGGGGTGTGGTGGAGCTTGGCCAGGTTTTGGCAAGCTGACCGCGCCCTGGTGCTGCTAGAGGAGCCCCTCGGAGCGCCAGGAAGCACAGCCAAGTTGCCTGGAATCCCCTTCTGCTCCCATGCCTGCCCAGCAACTACACTGGCCTGGGGGCATGCGGGGGACTCTTTCCTTGGTCTCGTCGTTTATTTGGGGGTACCCCTCGACGCCGACGCCGTGGTGCCGGGCGCGCCCCCACTGCCTTGCTGAGGGAGCGGGCCTCGCTGTTAGGTGCGCTGCTGTGGGGAGAAGGACTTAGGCTCAGGGTGCCAGCGGCCCCAAGGTCCAGGGCGGTCGGCCATCTTTGGTGCTGGGCAGAGGGAGCGAGGGCCCAGGGCGGGGCCCAGGGGCAAAGGGACGGTGGTCGGCGGGAAGGAAGAGAAGGCCCTGCGGGGCTGGAGCGCAGCGCAGGGCTGGTGGGAGAAGGTGTAGGCGTGCCCAGTCACCAGGGGGAGCCTGTTGTCCGGTGGCTTGGGCATCCAGGGCGACCCAAGGGAAAGGCGAGGGGCGGCGGCATGAGGGCCCCAAGGGCAGGAACGAGGGAGGGCACGCATGGGAGGCAGGGTGAACTCCCGCACGCGCTCCCCCCTCCCCATCGCCCCCCAGTCCTCGCCACCTTCGCCCACTCCCTCCCTCCGTAGCGGCTGCCCTCTCTGAGGCCTCAGCCTCCACACCCCGTTCCCATCGCCCCCCAGCGAGCCCCACTGGTTCCTGTGAGGGTGGGCCTTGTGACTTGGAGTTGGAGGAGCTGGATTCGAGCCGCCTGTCGCTGCAGCGGGCGGCTCCAGCGGGCCTATGAACCGCCGTGGGGTGCCCGGGGGTAAGGGGGCAACGGGGCAAGGGATGTTTGGAGGAAGGCTTGCTGGGCAAAGGGGGGCGGTGGAGGCACAGGGAGAAGAAGGGAGGCCGAAGGAGAAAGAAAAAAGCCAAGAAAGTAGCCTCAGAACAAGAGTGCAGGGCACCCGGGAACGGTCTCCCATCCAAGTCCTGAGCGGATCCGACCCTGCTTAGCTTCCAAGAGCAGAAGAGATGCGCTGCCATCAGGCCGCTAGGGCCAAAGGCCTGAGAGGCTGATGCTGCGACTCCCAGCAGACTGCTCTTGGCCTCCGAGCCCCAGCGTGCTCCTCTCGTCAACCCCTCCGCCTGCCCTGGCCTTGGCTCCTGCGTGCCTGCGCGCCTGCCTTGGGGTGAGGCGCCTCCAGCATCTCAGAGTCGCAGAAGTCCCGGCGATCTCCCCAACTGTCTCTGGACTTCCCAGCCGGACCGCCCCCTCCGCCGCCGCTCCCGCCGCCGTCGCCTCCTCCTACGCCGCCGCCGCCGCCGCCACTGTGGTTTGGAACCCGAGATGCCTAGGGGGGGCGTTCGGTCTTGGAGGCAGGCATGCGGAGTGTTCACAGCGCCCCGAACTCCCCAACCAGAGACCCTGGGCAGCAGTCCACCCCCGTGGCCCCACCCCCGCCAACCTTCCCCTGACAACCCCCCACGCACCCCCCATCACCAGGACAGGACTGAGAGATACGGGAGCCCGGCTGACAGAGACAGACACACAGACACACAGGGAAAGACAGAGAGGCACACGGAGGGGTAGTCGGAGCGAGAGAGGAAGAGAGAGACACGGGGAGAACGAGGATCCAACACACAGACCCGCACTGAACCCCCGAACAGACAGACAGAGACCCTGACCTGGATGCGGATGGGGACACGGAAAGGGACGGACTCGCCGGTGCACGCAAGGGACCCAGACACACACCACACACACCGGAGGCTGTGTTGGCGAGGCAGCTAGCCTCTGGGGGTGTGGTGGAGCTTGGCCAGGTTTTGGCAAGCTGACCTCGCCCTGGTGCTGCTAGAGGAGCCCCTCGGAGCGCCAGGAAGCACAGCCAAGTTGCCTGGAATCCCCTTCTGCTCCCATGCCTGCCCAGCAACCACACTGGCCTGGGGGCATGCGGGGGACTCTTTCCTTGGTCTCGTCGTTTATTTGGGGGTACCCCTCGACGCCGACGCCGTGGTGCCGGGCGCGCCCCCACTGCCTTGCTGAGGGAGCGGGCCTTGCTGTTAGCTGCGCTGCTGTGGGGAGAAGGACTTCGGCCCAGGGTGCCAGCGGCCCCGAGGGCCAGGGCGGTCGGCCATTTTGGTGCAGGGCAGAGGGAGGGAGGGCCCAGGGCGGGGCCCAGGGGCAAAGGGACGGTGGTCGGCGGGAAGGAAGAGAAGGCCCTGCGGGGCTGGAGCGCAGCCCAGGGCTGGTGGGAGAAGGTGTAGGCGTGCCCAGTCACCAGGGGGAGCCGGTTGTTCGGCGGCTTGGGCATCCAGGGCGGCCCAAGGGAATGGCGAGGGGCGGCGGCATGAGGGCCCCAAGGCCAGGAACCAGGGAGTGCACGCATGGGAGGCAGGGTGAACTCCCGCACGCGCTCCCCCCGCCCCATCGCCCCCCCAGTCCTCGCCACCTTCGCCCACTCCCTCCCTCCGAAGCGGCAGCCCTCTCTGCCGCCTCAGCCTCCCCACCCCCTTCCCATCGCCCCCCCGCGAGCCCCACTGGTTCCTGTGAGGGTGGGCCTTGTGACTTGGAGTTGGAGGAGCTGGGTTGGAGCCGCCTGTCGCTGTAGCGGGCGGCTCCAGCGGGCCTGTGAACCGCCGTGGGGTGCCCGGGGGTAAGGGGGCAACGGGGCAAGGGATGTTTGGAGGAAGGCTTGCTGGGCAAAGGGGGGCGGTGGAGGCACAGGGAGAAGAAGGGAGGCCGAAGGAGAAAGAAAAAAGCCAAGAAAGTAGCCTCAGAACAAGAGTGCAGGGCACCCGGGAACGGTCTCCCATCCAAGTCCTGAGCGGATCCGACCCTGCTTAGCTTCCAAGAGCAGAAGAGATGCGCTGCCATCAGGCCGCTAGGGCCAGAGGCCTGAGAGGCTGCTGCTGCGACCCACAGCAGACTGCTCTGGGCCTCCGAGCCCCAGCGTGCTCCTCTCGTCAACCCCTCCGCCTGCCCTGGCCTTGGCTCCTGCGTGCCTGCGAGCCTGCCTTGGGGTGAGGCGCCTCCAGCATCTCAGAGTCCCAGAAGTCCCGGCGATCTCCCCAACTGTCTCTGGACTTCCCAGCCGGACCGCCCCCTCCGCCGCCGCTCCCGCCGCCGCCGCCTCCTCCTACGCCGCCGCCGCCGCCGCCACTGCCACTGTGGTTTGGAACCCGAGATGCCTAGGGGGGGCGTTCGGTCTTGGAGGCAGGCATGCGGAGTGTTCACAGCGCCCCGAACTCCCCAACCAGAGACCCTGGGCAGCAGTCCACCCCCGTGGCCCCTCCCCCGCCAACCTTCCCCTGACACCCCCCCCACGCACCCCCCATCACCAGGACAGGACTGAGCGATACGGGAGCCCGGCTGACAGAGACAGACACACAGACACACAGGGAAAGACAGACAGGCACACGGAGGGGTAGTCGGAGCGAGAGAGGAAGAGAGAGACACGGGGAGAACGAGGATCCAACACTCAGACCCGCACTGAACCCCCGAACAGACACACAGAGACCCTGACCTGGATGCGGATGGGGATACGGAAAGGGACGGACTCGCCGGTGCACGCAAGGGACCCAGACACACACCACACACACCGGAGGCTGTGTTGGCGAGGCAGCTAGGCTCTGGGGGTGTGGTGGAGCTTGGCCAGGTTTTGGCAAGCTCACCGCGCCCTGGTGCTGCTAGAGGAGCCCCTCGGAGCGCCAGGAAGCACAGCCAAGTTGCCTGGAATCCCCTTCTGCTCCCATGCCTGCCCAGCAACCACACTGGCCTGGGGGCATGCGGGGGACTCTTTCCTTGGTCTCGTCGTTTATTTGGGGGTACCCCTCGACGCCGACGCCGTGGTGCCGGGCGCGCCCCCACTGCCTTGCTGAGGGAGGGGGCCTTGCTGTTAGCTGCGCTGCTGTGGGGAGAAAGACTTCGGCCCAGGGTGCCAGCGGCCCCGAGGGCCAGGGCGGTCGGCCATCTTTGGTGCTGGGCAGAGGGAGGGAGGGCCCAGGGCGGGGCCCAGGGGCAAAGGGACGGTGGTCGGCGGGAAGGAAGAGAAGGCCCTGCGGAGCTGGAGTGCAGCCCAGGGCTGGTGGGAGAAGGTGTAGGCGTGCCCAGTCACCAGGGGGAGCCGGTTGTCCGGCGGCTTGGGCATCCAGGGCGGCCCAAGGGAATGGCGAGGGGCGGCGGCATGAGGGCCCCAAGGCCAGGAACCAGGGAGTGCACGCATGGGAGGCAGGGTCAACTCCCGCACGCCCTCCCCCGGCCCCAACGCCCCCCCAGTCCTCGCCACCTTCGCCCACTCCCTCCCTCCGTTGCGGCTGTCCTCTCTGCTGCCTCAACCTCCCCACCCCGTTCCCATCGCCGCCCAGCGAGCCCCACTGGTTCCTGTGAGGGTGGGCCTTGTTGCTTGGAGTTGGAGGAGCTGGGTTGGAGCCGCCAGTCCCTGCAGCGGGCGGCTCCAGCGGGCCTGTGAATCGCCGTGGGGTGCCCGGGAGTAAGGGGGCAGCGGAGCAAGGGATGTTTGGAGGAAGGCTTGCTGGGCAAAGGGGGGCGGTGGAGGCACAGGGAGAAGAAGGGAGGCCGAAGGAGAAAGAAAAAAGCCAAGAAAGTAGCCTCAGAACCAGAGTCCAGGGCACCCGGGAACGGTCTCCCATCCAAGTCCTGACCGGATCCGACCCTGCTTAGCTTCCAAGAGCAGAAGAGATGCGCTGCCATCAGGCCACTAGGGCCATAGGCCTGAGAGGCTGCTGCTGCGACCCACATCAGACTGCTCTGGGCCTCCGGGCCCCAGCGTGCTCCTCTTGTCACCCCTCCACCTGCCCTGTGCTTTGCTCCTGCGTGCCTGCGAGCCTGCCTTGGGGTGAGGCGCCTCCAGCATCTCAGAGTCGCAGAAGTCCTGGCGATCTCCCCAAGTGTCTCTGGACTTCCCAGCAGGACCGCCCCCTCCGCCGCCGCTCCCGCCGCCGCCTCCTCCTCCTCCTCCTCCTCCTCCTCCTCCTCCTCCTCCCCCGCCGCCACCGCCGCCTCCGCCGCCGCTGTCGTTTGGAACCCGAGATGCCTAGGGGGGGCGTTCGGTCTTGGAGGCAGGCATGCGGAGTGTTCTCAGCGCCCCCAACTCCCCAACCGCAGCCCTGGGTCTAGCGTGGCAAGCCACCCCGCCTTGCTCAATGGCGGCCCGAAGTCAAGGGCGCCACCAGAGACCCTGGGCAGCAGTCCACCGCCGTGGCCCGTCCCCCTCTAACCTTCCCGTGACACCCCCCCCCACGAACCCCCCATCACCAGGACAGGACTGAGAGATACGGGAGCCCGGCTGACATAGACAGACACAAAGACACACAGGGAAAGCCAGAGATACGCACGGAGGGGTAGTCGGAGCGAGAGAGGAAGAGAGAGACACGGGGAGACCGAGGATCCAACACACAGACCCGCACTGAACCCCCGAACAGACACACAGAGATCCTGACCTGGATGCGGATGGGGACACGGAAAGGGACAGCCTCGCCGGTGCACGCAAGGGACCCAGACACACACCACACACACCGGAGGCTGTGTTGGCGAGGCAGCTAGCCTCTGGGGGTGTGGTGGAGCTTGGCCAGGTTTTGGCAAGCTGACCGCGCCCTGGTGCTGCTAGAGGAGCCCCTCGGAGCGCCAGGAAGCACAGCCAAGTTGCCTGGAATCCCCTTCTGCTCCCATGCCTGCCCAGCAACTACACTGGCCTGGGGGCATGCGGGGGACTCTTTCCTTGGTCTCGTCGTTTATTTGGGGGTACCCCTCGACGCCGACGCCGTGGTGCCGGGCGCGACCCCACTGCCTTGCTGAGGGAGCGGGCCTCGCTGTTAGGTGCGCTGCTGTGGGGAGAAGGACTTAGGCTCAGGGTGCCAGCGGCCCCAAGGTCCAGGGCGGTCGGCCATCTTTGGTGCTGGGCAGAGGGAGCGAGGGCCCAGGGCGGGGCCCAGGGGCAAAGGGACGGTGGTCGGCGGGAAGGAAGAGAAGGCCCTGCGGGGCTGGAGCGCAGCGCAGGGCTGGTGGGAGAAGGTGTAGGCGTGCCCAGTCACCAGGGGGAGCCTGTTGTCCGGTGGCTTGGGCATCCAGGGCGACCCAAGGGAAAGGCGAGGGGCGGCGGCATGAGGGCCCCAAGGGCAGGAACGAGGGAGGGCACGCATGGGAGGCAGGGTGAACTCCCGCACGCGCTCCCCCCTCCCCATCGCCCCCCAGTCCTCGCCACCTTCGCCCACTCCCTCCCTCCGTAGCGGCTGCCCTCTCTGAGGCCTCAGCCTCCACACCCCGTTCCCATCGCCCCCCAGCGAGCCCCACTGGTTCCTGTGAGGGTGGGCCTTGTGACTTGGAGTTGGAGGAGCTGGATTCGAGCCGCCTGTCGCTGCAGCGGGCGGCTCCAGCGGGCCTATGAACCGCCGTGGGGTGCCCGGGGGTAAGGGGGCAACGGGGCAAGGGATGTTTGGAGGAAGGCTTGCTGGGCAAAGGGGGGCGGTGGAGGCACAGGGAGAAGAAGGGAGGCCGAAGGAGAAAGAAAAAAGCCAAGAAAGTAGCCTCAGAACAAGAGTGCAGGGCACCCGGGAACGGTCTCCCATCCAAGTCCTGAGCGGATCCGACCCTGCTTAGCTTCCAAGAGCAGAAGAGATGCGCTGCCATCAGGCCGCTAGGGCCAAAGGCCTGAGAGGCTGATGCTGCGACTCCCAGCAGACTGCTCTTGGCCTCCGAGCCCCAGCGTGCTCCTCTCGTCAACCCCTCCGCCTGCCCTGGCCTTGGCTCCTGCGTGCCTGCGCGCCTGCCTTGGGGTGAGGCGCCTCCAGCATCTCAGAGTCGCAGAAGTCCCGGCGATCTCCCCAACTGTCTCTGGACTTCCCAGCCGGACCGCCCCCTCCGCCGCCGCTCCCGCCGCCGTCGCCTCCTCCTACGCCGCCGCCGCCGCCGCCACTGTGGTTTGGAACCCGAGATGCCTAGGGGGGGCGTTCGGTCTTGGAGGCAGGCATGCGGAGTGTTCACAGCGCCCCGAACTCCCCAACCAGAGACCCTGGGCAGCAGTCCACCCCCGTGGCCCCACCCCCGCCAACCTTCCCCTGACAACCCCCCACGCACCCCCCATCACCAGGACAGGACTGAGAGATACGGGAGCCCGGCTGACAGAGACAGACACACAGACACACAGGGAAAGACAGAGAGGCACACGGAGGGGTAGTCGGAGCGAGAGAGGAAGAGAGAGACACGGGGAGAACGAGGATCCAACACACAGACCCGCACTGAACCCCCGAACAGACAGACAGAGACCCTGACCTGGATGCGGATGGGGACACGGAAAGGGACGGACTCGCCGGTGCACGCAAGGGACCCAGACACACACCACACACACCGGAGGCTGTGTTGGCGAGGCAGCTAGCCTCTGGGGGTGTGGTGGAGCTTGGCCAGGTTTTGGCAAGCTGACCGCGCCCTGGTGCTGCTAGAGGAGCCCCTCGGAGCGCCAGGAAGCACAGCCAAGTTGCCTGGAATCCCCTTCTGCTCCCATGCCTGCCCAGCAACCACACTGGCCTGGGGGCATGCGGGGGACTCTTTCCTTGGTCTCGTCGTTTATTTGGGGGTACCCCTCGACGCCGACGCCGTGGTGCCGGGCGCGCCCCCACTGCCTTGCTGAGGGAGCGGGCCTTGCTGTTAGCTGCGCTGCTGTGGGGAGAAGGACTTCGGCCCAGGGTGCCAGCGGCCCCGAGGGCCAGGGCGGTCGGCCATTTTGGTGCTGGGCAGAGGGAGGGAGGGCCCAGGGCGGGGCCCAGGGGCAAAGGGACGGTGGTCGGCGGGAAGGAAGAGAAGGCCCTGCGGGGCTGGAGCGCAGCCCAGGGCTGGTGGGAGAAGGTGTAGGCGTGCCCAGTCACCAGGGGGAGCCGGTTGTTCGGCGGCTTGGGCATCCAGGGCGGCCCAAGGGAATGGCGAGGGGCGGCGGCATGAGGGCCCCAAGGCCAGGAACCAGGGAGTGCACGCATGGGAGGCAGGGTGAACTCCCGCCCGCGCTCCCCCCGCCCCATCGCCCCCCCAGTCCTCGCCACCTTCGCCCACTCCCTCCCTCCGAAGCGGCAGCCCTCTCTGCCGCCTCAGCCTCCCCACCCCCTTCCCATCGCCCCCCCGCGAGCCCCACTGGTTCCTGTGAGGGTGGGCCTTGTGATTTGGAGTTGGAGGAGCTGGGTTGGAGCCGCCTGTCGCTGCAGCGGGCGGCTCCAGCGGGCCTGTGAACCGCCGTGGGGTGCCCGGGGGTAAGGGGGCAACGGGGCAAGGGATGTTTGGAGGAAGGCTTGCTGGGCAAAGGGGGGCGGTGGAGGCACAGGGAGAAGAAGGGAGGCCGAAGGAGAAAGAAAAAAGCCAAGAAAGTAGCCTCAGAACAAGAGTGCAGGGCACCCGGGAACGGTCTCCCATCCAAGTCCTGAGCGGATCCGACCCTGCTTAGCTTCCAAGAGCAGAAGAGATGCGCTGCCATCAGGCCGCTAGGGCCAGAGGCCTGAGAGGCTGCTGCTGCGACCCACAGCAGACTGCTCTGGGCCTCCGAGCCCCAGCGTGCTCCTCTCGTCAACCCCTCCGCCTGCCCTGGCCTTGGCTCCTGCGTGCCTGCGAGCCTGCCTTGGGGTGAGGCGCCTCCAGCATCTCAGAGTCCCAGAAGTCCCGGCGATCTCCCCAACTGTCTCTGGACTTCCCAGCCGGACCGCCCCCTCCGCCGCCGCTCCCGCCGCCGCCGCCTCCTCCTACGCCGCCGCCGCCGCCGCCACTGCCACTGTGGTTTGGAACCCGAGATGCCTAGGGGGGGCGTTCGGTCTTGGAGGCAGGCATGCGGAGTGTTCACAGCGCCCCGAACTCCCCAACCAGAGACCCTGGGCAGCAGTCCACCCCCGTGGCCCCTCCCCCGCCAACCTTCCCCTGACACCCCCCCCACGCACCCCCCATCACCAGGACAGGACTGAGCGATACGGGAGCCCGGCTGACAGAGACAGACACACAGACACACAGGGAAAGACAGACAGGCACACGGAGGGGTAGTCGGAGCGAGAGAGGAAGAGAGAGACACGGGGAGAACGAGGATCCAACACTCAGACCCGCACTGAACCCCCGAACAGACACACAGAGACCCTGACCTGGATGCGGATGGGGATACGGAAAGGGACGGACTCGCCGGTGCACGCAAGGGACCCAGACACACACCACACACACCGGAGGCTGTGTTGGCGAGGCAGCTAGGCTCTGGGGGTGTGGTGGAGCTTGGCCAGGTTTTGGCAAGCTCACCGCGCCCTGGTGCTGCTAGAGGAGCCCCTCGGAGCGCCAGGAAGCACAGCCAAGTTGCCTGGAATCCCCTTCTGCTCCCATGCCTGCCCAGCAACCACACTGGCCTGGGGGCATGCGGGGGACTCTTTCCTTGGTCTCGTCGTTTATTTGGGGGTACCCCTCGACGCCGACGCCGTGGTGCCGGGCGCGCCCCCACTGCCTTGCTGAGGGAGGGGGCCTTGCTGTTAGCTGCGCTGCTGTGGGGAGAAAGACTTCGGCCCAGGGTGCCAGCGGCCCCGAGGGCCAGGGCGGTCGGCCATCTTTGGTGCTGGGCAGAGGGAGGGAGGGCCCAGGGCGGGGCCCAGGGGCAAAGGGACGGTGGTCAGCGGGAAGGAAGAGAAGGCCCTGCGGAGCTGGAGTGCAGCCCAGGGCTGGTGGGAGAAGGTGTAGGCGTGCCCAGTCACCAGGGGGAGCCGGTTGTCCGGCGGCTTGGGCATCCAGGGCGGCCCAAGGGAATGGCGAGGGGCGGCGGCATGAGGGCCCCAAGGCCAGGAACCAGGGAGTGCACGCATGGGAGGCAGGGTCAACTCCCGCACGCCCTCCCCCCGCCCCAACGCCCCCCCAGTCCTCGCCACCTTCGCCCACTCCCTCCCTCCGTTGCGGCTGTCCTCTCTGCTGCCTCAACCTCCCCACCCCGTTCCCATCGCCGCCCAGCGAGCCCCACTGGTTCCTGTGAGGGTGGGCCTTGTTGCTTGGAGTTGGAGGAGCTGGGTTGGAGCCGCCAGTCCCTGCAGCGGGCGGCTCCAGCGGGCCTGTGAATCGCCGTGGGGTGCCCGGGAGTAAGGGGGCAGCGGAGCAAGGGATGTTTGGAGGAAGGCTTGCTGGGCAAAGGGGGGCGGTGGAGGCACAGGGAGAAGAAGGGAGGCCGAAGGAGAAAGAAAAAAGCCAAGAAAGTAGCCTCAGAACCAGAGTCCAGGGCACCCGGGAACGGTCTCCCATCCAAGTCCTGACCGGATCCGACCCTGCTTAGCTTCCAAGAGCAGAAGAGATGCGCTGCCATCAGGCCACTAGGGCCATAGGCCTGAGAGGCTGCTGCTGCGACCCACATCAGACTGCTCTGGGCCTCCGGGCCCCAGCGTGCTCCTCTTGTCACCCCTCCACCTGCCCTGTGCTTTGCTCCTGCGTGCCTGCGAGCCTGCCTTGGGGTGAGGCGCCTCCAGCATCTCAGAGTCGCAGAAGTCCTGGCGATCTCCCCAAGTGTCTCTGGACTTCCCAGCAGGACCGCCCCCTCCGCCGCCGCTCCCGCCGCCGCCTCCTCCTCCTCCTCCTCCTCCTCCTCCTCCTCCTCCCCCGCCGCCACCGCCGCCTCCGCCGCCGCTGTCGTTTGGAACCCGAGATGCCTAGGGGGGGCGTTCGGTCTTGGAGGCAGGCATGCGGAGTGTTCTCAGCGCCCCCAACTCCCCAACCGCAGCCCTGGGTCTAGCGTGGCAAGCCACCCCGCCTTGCTCAATGGCGGCCCGAAGTCAAGGGCGCCACCAGAGACCCTGGGCAGCAGTCCACCGCCGTGGCCCGTCCCCCTCTATCCTTCCCGTGACACCCCTCCCCCACGAACCCCCCATCACCAGGACAGGACTGAGAGATACGGGAGCCCGGCTGACATAGACAGACACAAAGACACACAGGGAAAGCCAGAGATACGCACGGAGGGGTAGTCGGAGCGAGAGAGGAAGAGAGAGACACGGGGAGACCGAGGATCCAACACACAGACCCGCACTGAACCCCCGAACAGACACACAGAGATCCTGACCTGGATGCGGATGGGGACACGGAAAGGGACAGCCTCGCCGGTGCACGCAAGGGACCCAGACACACACCACACACACCGGAGGCTGTGTTGGCGAGGCAGCTAGCCTCTGGGGGTGTGGTGGAGCTTGGCCAGGTTTTGGCAAGCTGACCGCGCCCTGGTGCTGCTAGAGGAGCCCCTCGGAGCGCCAGGAAGCACAGCCAAGTTGCCTGGAATCCCCTTCTGCTCCCATGCCTGCCCAGCAACTACACTGGCCTGGGGGCATGCGGGGGACTCTTTCCTTGGTCTCGTCGTTTATTTGGGGGTACCCCTCGACGCCGACGCCGTGGTGCCGGGCGCGCCCCCACTGCCTTGCTGAGGGAGCGGGCCTCGCTGTTAGGTGCGCTGCTGTGGGGAGAAGGACTTAGGCTCAGGGTGCCAGCGGCCCCAAGGTCCAGGGCGGTCGGCCATCTTTGGTGCTGGGCAGAGGGAGCGAGGGCCCAGGGCGGGGCCCAGGGGCAAAGGGACGGTGGTCGGCGGGAAGGAAGAGAAGGCCCTGCGGGGCTGGAGCGCAGCGCAGGGCTGGTGGGAGAAGGTGTAGGCGTGCCCAGTCACCAGGGGGAGCCTGTTGTCCGGTGGCTTGGGCATCCAGGGCGACCCAAGGGAAAGGCGAGGGGCGGCGGCATGAGGGCCCCAAGGGCAGGAACGAGGGAGGGCACGCATGGGAGGCAGGGTGAACTCCCGCACGCGCTCCCCCCTCCCCATCGCCCCCCAGTCCTCGCCACCTTCGCCCACTCCCTCCCTCCGTAGCGGCTGCCCTCTCTGAGGCCTCAGCCTCCACACCCCGTTCCCATCGCCCCCCAGCGAGCCCCACTGGTTCCTGTGAGGGTGGGCCTTGTGACTTGGAGTTGGAGGAGCTGGATTCGAGCCGCCTGTCGCTGCAGCGGGCGGCTCCAGCGGGCCTATGAACCGCCGTGGGGTGCCCGGGGGTAAGGGGGCAACGGGGCAAGGGATGTTTGGAGGAAGGCTTGCTGGGCAAAGGGGGGCGGTGGAGGCACAGGGAGAAGAAGGGAGGCCGAAGGAGAAAGAAAAAAGCCAAGAAAGTAGCCTCAGAACAAGAGTGCAGGGCACCCGGGAACGGTCTCCCATCCAAGTCCTGAGCGGATCCGACCCTGCTTAGCTTCCAAGAGCAGAAGAGATGCGCTGCCATCAGGCCGCTAGGGCCAAAGGCCTGAGAGGCTGATGCTGCGACTCCCAGCAGACTGCTCTTGGCCTCCGAGCCCCAGCGTGCTCCTCTCGTCAACCCCTCCGCCTGCCCTGGCCTTGGCTCCTGCGTGCCTGCGCGCCTGCCTTGGGGTGAGGCGCCTCCAGCATCTCAGAGTCGCAGAAGTCCCGGCGATCTCCCCAACTGTCTCTGGACTTCCCAGCCGGACCGCCCCCTCCGCCGCCGCTCCCGCCGCCGTCGCCTCCTCCTACGCCGCCGCCGCCGCCGCCACTGTGGTTTGGAACCCGAGATGCCTAGGGGGGGCGTTCGGTCTTGGAGGCAGGCATGCGGAGTGTTCACAGCGCCCCGAACTCCCCAACCAGAGACCCTGGGCAGCAGTCCACCCCCGTGGCCCCACCCCCGCCAACCTTCCCCTGACAACCCCCCACGCACCCCCCATCACCAGGACAGGACTGAGAGATACGGGAGCCCGGCTGACAGAGACAGACACACAGACACACAGGGAAAGACAGAGAGGCACACGGAGGGGTAGTCGGAGCGAGAGAGGAAGAGAGAGACACGGGGAGAACGAGGATCCAACACACAGACCCGCACTGAACCCCCGAACAGACAGACAGAGACCCTGACCTGGATGCGGATGGGGACACGGAAAGGGACGGACTCGCCGGTGCACGCAAGGGACCCAGACACACACCACACACACCGGAGGCTGTGTTGGCGAGGCAGCTAGCCTCTGGGGGTGTGGTGGAGCTTGGCCAGGTTTTGGCAAGCTGACCTCGCCCTGGTGCTGCTAGAGGAGCCCCTCGGAGCGCCAGGAAGCACAGCCAAGTTGCCTGGAATCCCCTTCTGCTCCCATGCCTGCCCAGCAACCACACTGGCCTGGGGGCATGCGGGGGACTCTTTCCTTGGTCTCGTCGTTTATTTGGGGGTACCCCTCGACGCCGACGCCGTGGTGCCGGGCGCGCCCCCACTGCCTTGCTGAGGGAGCGGGCCTTGCTGTTAGCTGCGCTGCTGTGGGGAGAAGGACTTCGGCCCAGGGTGCCAGCGGCCCCGAGGGCCAGGGCGGTCGGCCATTTTGGTGCAGGGCAGAGGGAGGGAGGGCCCAGGGCGGGGCCCAGGGGCAAAGGGACGGTGGTCGGCGGGAAGGAAGAGAAGGCCCTGCGGGGCTGGAGCGCAGCCCAGGGCTGGTGGGAGAAGGTGTAGGCGTGCCCAGTCACCAGGGGGAGCCGGTTGTTCGGCGGCTTGGGCATCCAGGGCGGCCCAAGGGAATGGCGAGGGGCGGCGGCATGAGGGCCCCAAGGCCAGGAACCAGGGAGTGCACGCATGGGAGGCAGGGTGAACTCCCGCACGCGCTCCCCCCGCCCCATCGCCCCCCCAGTCCTCGCCACCTTCGCCCACTCCCTCCCTCCGAAGCGGCAGCCCTCTCTGCCGCCTCAGCCTCCCCACCCCCTTCCCATCGCCCCCCCGCGAGCCCCACTGGTTCCTGTGAGGGTGGGCCTTGTGACTTGGAGTTGGAGGAGCTGGGTTGGAGCCGCCTGTCGCTGTAGCGGGCGGCTCCAGCGGGCCTGTGAACCGCCGTGGGGTGCCCGGGGGTAAGGGGGCAACGGGGCAAGGGATGTTTGGAGGAAGGCTTGCTGGGCAAAGGGGGGCGGTGGAGGCACAGGGAGAAGAAGGGAGGCCGAAGGAGAAAGAAAAAAGCCAAGAAAGTAGCCTCAGAACAAGAGTGCAGGGCACCCGGGAACGGTCTCCCATCCAAGTCCTGAGCGGATCCGACCCTGCTTAGCTTCCAAGAGCAGAAGAGATGCGCTGCCATCAGGCCGCTAGGGCCAGAGGCCTGAGAGGCTGCTGCTGCGACCCACAGCAGACTGCTCTGGGCCTCCGAGCCCCAGCGTGCTCCTCTCGTCAACCCCTCCGCCTGCCCTGGCCTTGGCTCCTGCGTGCCTGCGAGCCTGCCTTGGGGTGAGGCGCCTCCAGCATCTCAGAGTCCCAGAAGTCCCGGCGATCTCCCCAACTGTCTCTGGACTTCCCAGCCGGACCGCCCCCTCCGCCGCCGCTCCCGCCGCCGCCGCCTCCTCCTACGCCGCCGCCGCCGCCGCCACTGCCACTGTGGTTTGGAACCCGAGATGCCTAGGGGGGGCGTTCGGTCTTGGAGGCAGGCATGCGGAGTGTTCACAGCGCCCCGAACTCCCCAACCAGAGACCCTGGGCAGCAGTCCACCCCCGTGGCCCCTCCCCCGCCAACCTTCCCCTGACACCCCCCCCACGCACCCCCCATCACCAGGACAGGACTGAGCGATACGGGAGCCCGGCTGACAGAGACAGACACACAGACACACAGGGAAAGACAGACAGGCACACGGAGGGGTAGTCGGAGCGAGAGAGGAAGAGAGAGACACGGGGAGAACGAGGATCCAACACTCAGACCCGCACTGAACCCCCGAACAGACACACAGAGACCCTGACCTGGATGCGGATGGGGATACGGAAAGGGACGGACTCGCCGGTGCACGCAAGGGACCCAGACACACACCACACACACCGGAGGCTGTGTTGGCGAGGCAGCTAGGCTCTGGGGGTGTGGTGGAGCTTGGCCAGGTTTTGGCAAGCTCACCGCGCCCTGGTGCTGCTAGAGGAGCCCCTCGGAGCGCCAGGAAGCACAGCCAAGTTGCCTGGAATCCCCTTCTGCTCCCATGCCTGCCCAGCAACCACACTGGCCTGGGGGCATGCGGGGGACTCTTTCCTTGGTCTCGTCGTTTATTTGGGGGTACCCCTCGACGCCGACGCCGTGGTGCCGGGCGCGCCCCCACTGCCTTGCTGAGGGAGGGGGCCTTGCTGTTAGCTGCGCTGCTGTGGGGAGAAAGACTTCGGCCCAGGGTGCCAGCGGCCCCGAGGGCCAGGGCGGTCGGCCATCTTTGGTGCTGGGCAGAGGGAGGGAGGGCCCAGGGCGGGGCCCAGGGGCAAAGGGACGGTGGTCGGCGGGAAGGAAGAGAAGGCCCTGCGGAGCTGGAGTGCAGCCCAGGGCTGGTGGGAGAAGGTGTAGGCGTGCCCAGTCACCAGGGGGAGCCGGTTGTCCGGCGGCTTGGGCATCCAGGGCGGCCCAAGGGAATGGCGAGGGGCGGCGGCATGAGGGCCCCAAGGCCAGGAACCAGGGAGTGCACGCATGGGAGGCAGGGTCAACTCCCGCACGCCCTCCCCCGGCCCCAACGCCCCCCCAGTCCTCGCCACCTTCGCCCACTCCCTCCCTCCGTTGCGGCTGTCCTCTCTGCTGCCTCAACCTCCCCACCCCGTTCCCATCGCCGCCCAGCGAGCCCCACTGGTTCCTGTGAGGGTGGGCCTTGTTGCTTGGAGTTGGAGGAGCTGGGTTGGAGCCGCCAGTCCCTGCAGCGGGCGGCTCCAGCGGGCCTGTGAATCGCCGTGGGGTGCCCGGGAGTAAGGGGGCAGCGGAGCAAGGGATGTTTGGAGGAAGGCTTGCTGGGCAAAGGGGGGCGGTGGAGGCACAGGGAGAAGAAGGGAGGCCGAAGGAGAAAGAAAAAAGCCAAGAAAGTAGCCTCAGAACCAGAGTCCAGGGCACCCGGGAACGGTCTCCCATCCAAGTCCTGACCGGATCCGACCCTGCTTAGCTTCCAAGAGCAGAAGAGATGCGCTGCCATCAGGCCACTAGGGCCATAGGCCTGAGAGGCTGCTGCTGCGACCCACATCAGACTGCTCTGGGCCTCCGGGCCCCAGCGTGCTCCTCTTGTCACCCCTCCACCTGCCCTGTGCTTTGCTCCTGCGTGCCTGCGAGCCTGCCTTGGGGTGAGGCGCCTCCAGCATCTCAGAGTCGCAGAAGTCCTGGCGATCTCCCCAAGTGTCTCTGGACTTCCCAGCAGGACCGCCCCCTCCGCCGCCGCTCCCGCCGCCGCCTCCTCCTCCTCCTCCTCCTCCTCCTCCTCCTCCTCCTCCCCCGCCGCCACCGCCGCCTCCGCCGCCGCTGTCGTTTGGAACCCGAGATGCCTAGGGGGGGCGTTCGGTCTTGGAGGCAGGCATGCGGAGTGTTCTCAGCGCCCCCAACTCCCCAACCGCAGCCCTGGGTCTAGCGTGGCAAGCCACCCCGCCTTGCTCAATGGCGGCCCGAAGTCAAGGGCGCCACCAGAGACCCTGGGCAGCAGTCCACCGCCGTGGCCCGTCCCCCTCTAACCTTCCCGTGACACCCCCCCCCACGAACCCCCCATCACCAGGACAGGACTGAGAGATACGGGAGCCCGGCTGACATAGACAGACACAAAGACACACAGGGAAAGCCAGAGATACGCACGGAGGGGTAGTCGGAGCGAGAGAGGAAGAGAGAGACACGGGGAGACCGAGGATCCAACACACAGACCCGCACTGAACCCCCGAACAGACACACAGAGATCCTGACCTGGATGCGGATGGGGACACGGAAAGGGACAGCCTCGCCGGTGCACGCAAGGGACCCAGACACACACCACACACACCGGAGGCTGTGTTGGCGAGGCAGCTAGCCTCTGGGGGTGTGGTGGAGCTTGGCCAGGTTTTGGCAAGCTGACCGCGCCCTGGTGCTGCTAGAGGAGCCCCTCGGAGCGCCAGGAAGCACAGCCAAGTTGCCTGGAATCCCCTTCTGCTCCCATGCCTGCCCAGCAACTACACTGGCCTGGGGGCATGCGGGGGACTCTTTCCTTGGTCTCGTCGTTTATTTGGGGGTACCCCTCGACGCCGACGCCGTGGTGCCGGGCGCGACCCCACTGCCTTGCTGAGGGAGCGGGCCTCGCTGTTAGGTGCGCTGCTGTGGGGAGAAGGACTTAGGCTCAGGGTGCCAGCGGCCCCAAGGTCCAGGGCGGTCGGCCATCTTTGGTGCTGGGCAGAGGGAGCGAGGGCCCAGGGCGGGGCCCAGGGGCAAAGGGACGGTGGTCGGCGGGAAGGAAGAGAAGGCCCTGCGGGGCTGGAGCGCAGCGCAGGGCTGGTGGGAGAAGGTGTAGGCGTGCCCAGTCACCAGGGGGAGCCTGTTGTCCGGTGGCTTGGGCATCCAGGGCGACCCAAGGGAAAGGCGAGGGGCGGCGGCATGAGGGCCCCAAGGGCAGGAACGAGGGAGGGCACGCATGGGAGGCAGGGTGAACTCCCGCACGCGCTCCCCCCTCCCCATCGCCCCCCAGTCCTCGCCACCTTCGCCCACTCCCTCCCTCCGTAGCGGCTGCCCTCTCTGAGGCCTCAGCCTCCACACCCCGTTCCCATCGCCCCCCAGCGAGCCCCACTGGTTCCTGTGAGGGTGGGCCTTGTGACTTGGAGTTGGAGGAGCTGGATTCGAGCCGCCTGTCGCTGCAGCGGGCGGCTCCAGCGGGCCTATGAACCGCCGTGGGGTGCCCGGGGGTAAGGGGGCAACGGGGCAAGGGATGTTTGGAGGAAGGCTTGCTGGGCAAAGGGGGGCGGTGGAGGCACAGGGAGAAGAAGGGAGGCCGAAGGAGAAAGAAAAAAGCCAAGAAAGTAGCCTCAGAACAAGAGTGCAGGGCACCCGGGAACGGTCTCCCATCCAAGTCCTGAGCGGATCCGACCCTGCTTAGCTTCCAAGAGCAGAAGAGATGCGCTGCCATCAGGCCGCTAGGGCCAAAGGCCTGAGAGGCTGATGCTGCGACTCCCAGCAGACTGCTCTTGGCCTCCGAGCCCCAGCGTGCTCCTCTCGTCAACCCCTCCGCCTGCCCTGGCCTTGGCTCCTGCGTGCCTGCGCGCCTGCCTTGGGGTGAGGCGCCTCCAGCATCTCAGAGTCGCAGAAGTCCCGGCGATCTCCCCAACTGTCTCTGGACTTCCCAGCCGGACCGCCCCCTCCGCCGCCGCTCCCGCCGCCGTCGCCTCCTCCTACGCCGCCGCCGCCGCCGCCACTGTGGTTTGGAACCCGAGATGCCTAGGGGGGGCGTTCGGTCTTGGAGGCAGGCATGCGGAGTGTTCACAGCGCCCCGAACTCCCCAACCAGAGACCCTGGGCAGCAGTCCACCCCCGTGGCCCCACCCCCGCCAACCTTCCCCTGACAACCCCCCACGCACCCCCCATCACCAGGACAGGACTGAGAGATACGGGAGCCCGGCTGACAGAGACAGACACACAGACACACAGGGAAAGACAGAGAGGCACACGGAGGGGTAGTCGGAGCGAGAGAGGAAGAGAGAGACACGGGGAGAACGAGGATCCAACACACAGACCCGCACTGAACCCCCGAACAGACAGACAGAGACCCTGACCTGGATGCGGATGGGGACACGGAAAGGGACGGACTCGCCGGTGCACGCAAGGGACCCAGACACACACCACACACACCGGAGGCTGTGTTGGCGAGGCAGCTAGCCTCTGGGGGTGTGGTGGAGCTTGGCCAGGTTTTGGCAAGCTGACCGCGCCCTGGTGCTGCTAGAGGAGCCCCTCGGAGCGCCAGGAAGCACAGCCAAGTTGCCTGGAATCCCCTTCTGCTCCCATGCCTGCCCAGCAACCACACTGGCCTGGGGGCATGCGGGGGACTCTTTCCTTGGTCTCGTCGTTTATTTGGGGGTACCCCTCGACGCCGACGCCGTGGTGCCGGGCGCGCCCCCACTGCCTTGCTGAGGGAGCGGGCCTTGCTGTTAGCTGCGCTGCTGTGGGGAGAAGGACTTCGGCCCAGGGTGCCAGCGGCCCCGAGGGCCAGGGCGGTCGGCCATTTTGGTGCTGGGCAGAGGGAGGGAGGGCCCAGGGCGGGGCCCAGGGGCAAAGGGACGGTGGTCGGCGGGAAGGAAGAGAAGGCCCTGCGGGGCTGGAGCGCAGGCCAGGGCTGGTGGGAGAAGGTGTAGGCGTGCCCAGTCACCAGGGGGAGCCGGTTGTTCGGCGGCTTGGGCATCCAGGGCGGCCCAAGGGAATGGCGAGGGGCGGCGGCATGAGGGCCCCAAGGCCAGGAACCAGGGAGTGCACGCATGGGAGGCAGGGTGAACTCCCGCCCGCGCTCCCCCCGCCCCATCGCCCCCCCAGTCCTCGCCACCTTCGCCCACTCCCTCCCTCCGAAGCGGCAGCCCTCTCTGCCGCCTCAGCCTCCCCACCCCCTTCCCATCGCCCCCCCGCGAGCCCCACTGGTTCCTGTGAGGGTGGGCCTTGTGACTTGGAGTTGGAGGAGCTGGGTTGGAGCCGCCTGTCGCTGCAGCGGGCGGCTCCAGCGGGCCTGTGAACCGCCGTGGGGTGCCCGGGGGTAAGGGGGCAACGGGGCAAGGGATGTTTGGAGGAAGGCTTGCTGGGCAAAGGGGGGCGGTGGAGGCACAGGGAGAAGAAGGGAGGCCGAAGGAGAAAGAAAAAAGCCAAGAAAGTAGCCTCAGAACAAGAGTGCAGGGCACCCGGGAACGGTCTCCCATCCAAGTCCTGAGCGGATCCGACCCTGCTTAGCTTCCAAGAGCAGAAGAGATGCGCTGCCATCAGGCCGCTAGGGCCAGAGGCCTGAGAGGCTGCTGCTGCGACCCACAGCAGACTGCTCTGGGCCTCCGAGCCCCAGCGTGCTCCTCTCGTCAACCCCTCCGCCTGCCCTGGCCTTGGCTCCTGCGTGCCTGCGAGCCTGCCTTGGGGTGAGGCGCCTCCAGCATCTCAGAGTCCCAGAAGTCCCGGCGATCTCCCCAACTGTCTCTGGACTTCCCAGCCGGACCGCCCCCTCCGCCGCCGCTCCCGCCGCCGCCGCCTCCTCCTACGCCGCCGCCGCCGCCGCCACTGCCACTGTGGTTTGGAACCCGAGATGCCTAGGGGGGGCGTTCGGTCTTGGAGGCAGGCATGCGGAGTGTTCACAGCGCCCCGAACTCCCCAACCAGAGACCCTGGGCAGCAGTCCACCCCCGTGGCCCCTCCCCCGCCAACCTTCCCCTGACACCCCCCCCACGCACCCCTCATCACCAGGACAGGACTGAGCGATACGGGAGCCCGGCTGACAGAGACAGACACACAGACACACAGGGAAAGACAGACAGGCACACGGAGGGGTAGTCGGAGCGAGAGAGGAAGAGAGAGACACGGGGAGAACGAGGATCCAACACTCAGACCCGCACTGAACCCCCGAACAGACACACAGAGACCCTGACCTGGATGCGGATGGGGATACGGAAAGGGACGGACTCGCCGGTGCACGCAAGGGACCCAGACACACACCACACACACCGGAGGCTGTGTTGGCGAGGCAGCTAGGCTCTGGGGGTGTGGTGGAGCTTGGCCAGGTTTTGGCAAGCTCACCGCGCCCTGGTGCTGCTAGAGGAGCCCCTCGGAGCGCCAGGAAGCACAGCCAAGTTGCCTGGAATCCCCTTCTGCTCCCATGCCTGCCCAGCAACCACACTGGCCTGGGGGCATGCGGGGGACTCTTTCCTTGGTCTCGTCGTTTATTTGGGGGTACCCCTCGACGCCGACGCCGTGGTGCCGGGCGCGCCCCCACTGCCTTGCTGAGGGAGGGGGCCTTGCTGTTAGCTGCGCTGCTGTGGGGAGAAAGACTTCGGCCCAGGGTGCCAGCGGCCCCGAGGGCCAGGGCGGTCGGCCATCTTTGGTGCTGGGCAGAGGGAGGGAGGGCCCAGGGCGGGGCCCAGGGGCAAAGGGACGGTGGTCGGCGGGAAGGAAGAGAAGGCCCTGCGGAGCTGGAGTGCAGCCCAGGGCTGGTGGGAGAAGGTGTAGGCGTGCCCAGTCACCAGGGGGAGCCGGTTGTCCGGCGGCTTGGGCATCCAGGGCGGCCCAAGGTAATGGCGAGGGGCGGCGGCATGAGGGCCCCAAGGCCAGGAACCAGGGAGTGCACGCATGGGAGGCAGGGTCAACTCCCGCACGCCCTCCCCCGGCCCCAACGCCCCCCCAGTCCTCGCCACCTTCGCCCACTCCCTCCCTCCGTTGCGGCTGTCCTCTCTGCTGCCTCAACCTCCCCACCCCGTTCCCATCGCCGCCCAGCGAGCCCCACTGGTTCCTGTGAGGGTGGGCCTTGTTGCTTGGAGTTGGAGGAGCTGGGTTGGAGCCGCCAGTCCCTGCAGCGGGCGGCTCCAGCGGGCCTGTGAATCGCCGTGGGGTGCCCGGGAGTAAGGGGGCAGCGGAGCAAGGGATGTTTGGAGGAAGGCTTGCTGGGCAAAGGGGGGCGGTGGAGGCACAGGGAGAAGAAGGGAGGCCGAAGGAGAAAGAAAAAAGCCAAGAAAGTAGCCTCAGAACCAGAGTCCAGGGCACCCGGGAACGGTCTCCCATCCAAGTCCTGACCGGATCCGACCCTGCTTAGCTTCCAAGAGCAGAAGAGATGCGCTGCCATCAGGCCACTAGGGCCATAGGCCTGAGAGGCTGCTGCTGCGACCCACATCAGACTGCTCTGGGCCTCCGGGCCCCAGCGTGCTCCTCTTGTCACCCCTCCACCTGCCCTGTGCTTTGCTCCTGCGTGCCTGCGAGCCTGCCTTGGGGTGAGGCGCCTCCAGCATCTCAGAGTCGCAGAAGTCCTGGCGATCTCCCCAAGTGTCTCTGGACTTCCCAGCAGGACCGCCCCCTCCGCCGCCGCTCCCGCCGCCGCCTCCTCCTCCTCCTCCTCCTCCTCCTCCTCCTCCTCCCCCGCCGCCACCGCCGCCTCCGCCGCCGCTGTCGTTTGGAACCCGAGATGCCTAGGGGGGGCGTTCGGTCTTGGAGGCAGGCATGCGGAGTGTTCTCAGCGCCCCCAACTCCCCAACCGCAGCCCTGGGTCTAGCGTGGCAAGCCACCCCGCCTTGCTCAATGGCGGCCCGAAGTCAAGGGCGCCACCAGAGACCCTGGGCAGCAGTCCACCGCCGTGGCCCGTCCCCCTCTAACCTTCCCGTGACACCCCCCCCCACGAACCCCCCATCACCAGGACAGGACTGAGAGATACGGGAGCCCGGCTGACATAGACAGACACAAAGACACACAGGGAAAGCCAGAGATACGCACGGAGGGGTAGTCGGAGCGAGAGAGGAAGAGAGAGACACGGGGAGACCGAGGATCCAACACACAGACCCGCACTGAACCCCCGAACAGACACACAGAGATCCTGACCTGGATGCGGATGGGGACACGGAAAGGGACAGCCTCGCCGGTGCACGCAAGGGACCCAGACACACACCACACACACCGGAGGCTGTGTTGGCGAGGCAGCTAGCCTCTGGGGGTGTGGTGGAGCTTGGCCAGGTTTTGGCAAGCTGACCGCGCCCTGGTGCTGCTAGAGGAGCCCCTCGGAGCGCCAGGAAGCACAGCCAAGTTGCCTGGAATCCCCTTCTGCTCCCATGCCTGCCCAGCAACTACACTGGCCTGGGGGCATGCGGGGGACTCTTTCCTTGGTCTCGTCGTTTATTTGGGGGTACCCCTCGACGCCGACGCCGTGGTGCCGGGCGCGCCCCCACTGCCTTGCTGAGGGAGCGGGCCTCGCTGTTAGGTGCGCTGCTGTGGGGAGAAGGACTTAGGCTCAGGGTGCCAGCGGCCCCAAGGTCCAGGGCGGTCGGCCATCTTTGGTGCTGGGCAGAGGGAGCGAGGGCCCAGGGCGGGGCCCAGGGGCAAAGGGACGGTGGTCGGCGGGAAGGAAGAGAAGGCCCTGCGGGGCTGGAGCGCAGCGCAGGGCTGGTGGGAGAAGGTGTAGGCGTGCCCAGTCACCAGGGGGAGCCTGTTGTCCGGTGGCTTGGGCATCCAGGGCGACCCAAGGGAAAGGCGAGGGGCGGCGGCATGAGGGCCCCAAGGGCAGGAACGAGGGAGGGCACGCATGGGAGGCAGGGTGAACTCCCGCACGCGCTCCCCCCTCCCCATCGCCCCCCAGTCCTCGCCACCTTCGCCCACTCCCTCCCTCCGTAGCGGCTGCCCTCTCTGAGGCCTCAGCCTCCACACCCCGTTCCCATCGCCCCCCAGCGAGCCCCACTGGTTCCTGTGAGGGTGGGCCTTGTGACTTGGAGTTGGAGGAGCTGGATTCGAGCCGCCTGTCGCTGCAGCGGGCGGCTCCAGCGGGCCTATGAACCGCCGTGGGGTGCCCGGGGGTAAGGGGGCAACGGGGCAAGGGATGTTTGGAGGAAGGCTTGCTGGGCAAAGGGGGGCGGTGGAGGCACAGGGAGAAGAAGGGAGGCCGAAGGAGAAAGAAAAAAGCCAAGAAAGTAGCCTCAGAACAAGAGTGCAGGGCACCCGGGAACGGTCTCCCATCCAAGTCCTGAGCGGATCCGACCCTGCTTAGCTTCCAAGAGCAGAAGAGATGCGCTGCCATCAGGCCGCTAGGGCCAAAGGCCTGAGAGGCTGATGCTGCGACTCCCAGCAGACTGCTCTTGGCCTCCGAGCCCCAGCGTGCTCCTCTCGTCAACCCCTCCGCCTGCCCTGGCCTTGGCTCCTGCGTGCCTGCGCGCCTGCCTTGGGGTGAGGCGCCTCCAGCATCTCAGAGTCGCAGAAGTCCCGGCGATCTCCCCAACTGTCTCTGGACTTCCCAGCCGGACCGCCCCCTCCGCCGCCGCTCCCGCCGCCGTCGCCTCCTCCTACGCCGCCGCCGCCGCCGCCACTGTGGTTTGGAACCCGAGATGCCTAGGGGGGGCGTTCGGTCTTGGAGGCAGGCATGCGGAGTGTTCACAGCGCCCCGAACTCCCCAACCAGAGACCCTGGGCAGCAGTCCACCCCCGTGGCCCCACCCCCGCCAACCTTCCCCTGACAACCCCCCACGCACCCCCCATCACCAGGACAGGACTGAGAGATACGGGAGCCCGGCTGACAGAGACAGACACACAGACACACAGGGAAAGACAGAGAGGCACACGGAGGGGTAGTCGGAGCGAGAGAGGAAGAGAGAGACACGGGGAGAACGAGGATCCAACACACAGACCCGCACTGAACCCCCGAACAGACAGACAGAGACCCTGACCTGGATGCGGATGGGGACACGGAAAGGGACGGACTCGCCGGTGCACGCAAGGGACCCAGACACACACCACACACACCGGAGGCTGTGTTGGCGAGGCAGCTAGCCTCTGGGGGTGTGGTGGAGCTTGGCCAGGTTTTGGCAAGCTGACCTCGCCCTGGTGCTGCTAGAGGAGCCCCTCGGAGCGCCAGGAAGCACAGCCAAGTTGCCTGGAATCCCCTTCTGCTCCCATGCCTGCCCAGCAACCACACTGGCCTGGGGGCATGCGGGGGACTCTTTCCTTGGTCTCGTCGTTTATTTGGGGGTACCCCTCGACGCCGACGCCGTGGTGCCGGGCGCGCCCCCACTGCCTTGCTGAGGGAGCGGGCCTTGCTGTTAGCTGCGCTGCTGTGGGGAGAAGGACTTCGGCCCAGGGTGCCAGCGGCCCCGAGGGCCAGGGCGGTCGGCCATTTTGGTGCAGGGCAGAGGGAGGGAGGGCCCAGGGCGGGGCCCAGGGGCAAAGGGACGGTGGTCGGCGGGAAGGAAGAGAAGGCCCTGCGGGGCTGGAGCGCAGCCCAGGGCTGGTGGGAGAAGGTGTAGGCGTGCCCAGTCACCAGGGGGAGCCGGTTGTTCGGCGGCTTGGGCATCCAGGGCGGCCCAAGGGAATGGCGAGGGGCGGCGGCATGAGGGCCCCAAGGCCAGGAACCAGGGAGTGCACGCATGGGAGGCAGGGTGAACTCCCGCACGCGCTCCCCCCGCCCCATCGCCCCCCCAGTCCTCGCCACCTTCGCCCACTCCCTCCCTCCGAAGCGGCAGCCCTCTCTGCCGCCTCAGCCTCCCCACCCCCTTCCCATCGCCCCCCCGCGAGCCCCACTGGTTCCTGTGAGGGTGGGCCTTGTGACTTGGAGTTGGAGGAGCTGGGTTGGAGCCGCCTGTCGCTGTAGCGGGCGGCTCCAGCGGGCCTGTGAACCGCCGTGGGGTGCCCGGGGGTAAGGGGGCAACGGGGCAAGGGATGTTTGGAGGAAGGCTTGCTGGGCAAAGGGGGGCGGTGGAGGCACAGGGAGAAGAAGGGAGGCCGAAGGAGAAAGAAAAAAGCCAAGAAAGTAGCCTCAGAACAAGAGTGCAGGGCACCCGGGAACGGTCTCCCATCCAAGTCCTGAGCGGATCCGACCCTGCTTAGCTTCCAAGAGCAGAAGAGATGCGCTGCCATCAGGCCGCTAGGGCCAGAGGCCTGAGAGGCTGCTGCTGCGACCCACAGCAGACTGCTCTGGGCCTCCGAGCCCCAGCGTGCTCCTCTCGTCAACCCCTCCGCCTGCCCTGGCCTTGGCTCCTGCGTGCCTGCGAGCCTGCCTTGGGGTGAGGCGCCTCCAGCATCTCAGAGTCCCAGAAGTCCCGGCGATCTCCCCAACTGTCTCTGGACTTCCCAGCCGGACCGCCCCCTCCGCCGCCGCTCCCGCCGCCGCCGCCTCCTCCTACGCCGCCGCCGCCGCCGCCACTGCCACTGTGGTTTGGAACCCGAGATGCCTAGGGGGGGCGTTCGGTCTTGGAGGCAGGCATGCGGAGTGTTCACAGCGCCCCGAACTCCCCAACCAGAGACCCTGGGCAGCAGTCCACCCCCGTGGCCCCTCCCCCGCCAACCTTCCCCTGACACCCCCCCCACGCACCCCCCATCACCAGGACAGGACTGAGCGATACGGGAGCCCGGCTGACAGAGACAGACACACAGACACACAGGGAAAGACAGACAGGCACACGGAGGGGTAGTCGGAGCGAGAGAGGAAGAGAGAGACACGGGGAGAACGAGGATCCAACACTCAGACCCGCACTGAACCCCCGAACAGACACACAGAGACCCTGACCTGGATGCGGATGGGGATACGGAAAGGGACGGACTCGCCGGTGCACGCAAGGGACCCAGACACACACCACACACACCGGAGGCTGTGTTGGCGAGGCAGCTAGGCTCTGGGGGTGTGGTGGAGCTTGGCCAGGTTTTGGCAAGCTCACCGCGCCCTGGTGCTGCTAGAGGAGCCCCTCGGAGCGCCAGGAAGCACAGCCAAGTTGCCTGGAATCCCCTTCTGCTCCCATGCCTGCCCAGCAACCACACTGGCCTGGGGGCATGCGGGGGACTCTTTCCTTGGTCTCGTCGTTTATTTGGGGGTACCCCTCGACGCCGACGCCGTGGTGCCGGGCGCGCCCCCACTGCCTTGCTGAGGGAGGGGGCCTTGCTGTTAGCTGCGCTGCTGTGGGGAGAAAGACTTCGGCCCAGGGTGCCAGCGGCCCCGAGGGCCAGGGCGGTCGGCCATCTTTGGTGCTGGGCAGAGGGAGGGAGGGCCCAGGGCGGGGCCCAGGGGCAAAGGGACGGTGGTCGGCGGGAAGGAAGAGAAGGCCCTGCGGAGCTGGAGTGCAGCCCAGGGCTGGTGGGAGAAGGTGTAGGCGTGCCCAGTCACCAGGGGGAGCCGGTTGTCCGGCGGCTTGGGCATCCAGGGCGGCCCAAGGGAATGGCGAGGGGCGGCGGCATGAGGGCCCCAAGGCCAGGAACCAGGGAGTGCACGCATGGGAGGCAGGGTCAACTCCCGCACGCCCTCCCCCGGCCCCAACGCCCCCCCAGTCCTCGCCACCTTCGCCCACTCCCTCCCTCCGTTGCGGCTGTCCTCTCTGCTGCCTCAACCTCCCCACCCCGTTCCCATCGCCGCCCAGCGAGCCCCACTGGTTCCTGTGAGGGTGGGCCTTGTTGCTTGGAGTTGGAGGAGCTGGGTTGGAGCCGCCAGTCCCTGCAGCGGGCGGCTCCAGCGGGCCTGTGAATCGCCGTGGGGTGCCCGGGAGTAAGGGGGCAGCGGAGCAAGGGATGTTTGGAGGAAGGCTTGCTGGGCAAAGGGGGGCGGTGGAGGCACAGGGAGAAGAAGGGAGGCCGAAGGAGAAAGAAAAAAGCCAAGAAAGTAGCCTCAGAACCAGAGTCCAGGGCACCCGGGAACGGTCTCCCATCCAAGTCCTGACCGGATCCGACCCTGCTTAGCTTCCAAGAGCAGAAGAGATGCGCTGCCATCAGGCCACTAGGGCCATAGGCCTGAGAGGCTGCTGCTGCGACCCACATCAGACTGCTCTGGGCCTCCGGGCCCCAGCGTGCTCCTCTTGTCACCCCTCCACCTGCCCTGTGCTTTGCTCCTGCGTGCCTGCGAGCCTGCCTTGGGGTGAGGCGCCTCCAGCATCTCAGAGTCGCAGAAGTCCTGGCGATCTCCCCAAGTGTCTCTGGACTTCCCAGCAGGACCGCCCCCTCCGCCGCCGCTCCCGCCGCCGCCTCCTCCTCCTCCTCCTCCTCCTCCTCCTCCTCCTCCTCCCCCGCCGCCACCGCCGCCTCCGCCGCCGCTGTCGTTTGGAACCCGAGATGCCTAGGGGGGGCGTTCGGTCTTGGAGGCAGGCATGCGGAGTGTTCTCAGCGCCCCCAACTCCCCAACCGCAGCCCTGGGTCTAGCGTGGCAAGCCACCCCGCCTTGCTCAATGGCGGCCCGAAGTCAAGGGCGCCACCAGAGACCCTGGGCAGCAGTCCACCGCCGTGGCCCGTCCCCCTCTAACCTTCCCGTGACACCCCCCCCCACGAACCCCCCATCACCAGGACAGGACTGAGAGATACGGGAGCCCGGCTGACATAGACAGACACAAAGACACACAGGGAAAGCCAGAGATACGCACGGAGGGGTAGTCGGAGCGAGAGAGGAAGAGAGAGACACGGGGAGACCGAGGATCCAACACACAGACCCGCACTGAACCCCCGAACAGACACACAGAGATCCTGACCTGGATGCGGATGGGGACACGGAAAGGGACAGCCTCGCCGGTGCACGCAAGGGACCCAGACACACACCACACACACCGGAGGCTGTGTTGGCGAGGCAGCTAGCCTCTGGGGGTGTGGTGGAGCTTGGCCAGGTTTTGGCAAGCTGACCGCGCCCTGGTGCTGCTAGAGGAGCCCCTCGGAGCGCCAGGAAGCACAGCCAAGTTGCCTGGAATCCCCTTCTGCTCCCATGCCTGCCCAGCAACTACACTGGCCTGGGGGCATGCGGGGGACTCTTTCCTTGGTCTCGTCGTTTATTTGGGGGTACCCCTCGACGCCGACGCCGTGGTGCCGGGCGCGACCCCACTGCCTTGCTGAGGGAGCGGGCCTCGCTGTTAGGTGCGCTGCTGTGGGGAGAAGGACTTAGGCTCAGGGTGCCAGCGGCCCCAAGGTCCAGGGCGGTCGGCCATCTTTGGTGCTGGGCAGAGGGAGCGAGGGCCCAGGGCGGGGCCCAGGGGCAAAGGGACGGTGGTCGGCGGGAAGGAAGAGAAGGCCCTGCGGGGCTGGAGCGCAGCGCAGGGCTGGTGGGAGAAGGTGTAGGCGTGCCCAGTCACCAGGGGGAGCCTGTTGTCCGGTGGCTTGGGCATCCAGGGCGACCCAAGGGAAAGGCGAGGGGCGGCGGCATGAGGGCCCCAAGGGCAGGAACGAGGGAGGGCACGCATGGGAGGCAGGGTGAACTCCCGCACGCGCTCCCCCCTCCCCATCGCCCCCCAGTCCTCGCCACCTTCGCCCACTCCCTCCCTCCGTAGCGGCTGCCCTCTCTGAGGCCTCAGCCTCCACACCCCGTTCCCATCGCCCCCCAGCGAGCCCCACTGGTTCCTGTGAGGGTGGGCCTTGTGACTTGGAGTTGGAGGAGCTGGATTCGAGCCGCCTGTCGCTGCAGCGGGCGGCTCCAGCGGGCCTATGAACCGCCGTGGGGTGCCCGGGGGTAAGGGGGCAACGGGGCAAGGGATGTTTGGAGGAAGGCTTGCTGGGCAAAGGGGGGCGGTGGAGGCACAGGGAGAAGAAGGGAGGCCGAAGGAGAAAGAAAAAAGCCAAGAAAGTAGCCTCAGAACAAGAGTGCAGGGCACCCGGGAACGGTCTCCCATCCAAGTCCTGAGCGGATCCGACCCTGCTTAGCTTCCAAGAGCAGAAGAGATGCGCTGCCATCAGGCCGCTAGGGCCAAAGGCCTGAGAGGCTGATGCTGCGACTCCCAGCAGACTGCTCTTGGCCTCCGAGCCCCAGCGTGCTCCTCTCGTCAACCCCTCCGCCTGCCCTGGCCTTGGCTCCTGCGTGCCTGCGCGCCTGCCTTGGGGTGAGGCGCCTCCAGCATCTCAGAGTCGCAGAAGTCCCGGCGATCTCCCCAACTGTCTCTGGACTTCCCAGCCGGACCGCCCCCTCCGCCGCCGCTCCCGCCGCCGTCGCCTCCTCCTACGCCGCCGCCGCCGCCGCCGCCGCCACTGTGGTTTGGAACCCGAGATGCCTAGGGGGGGCGTTCGGTCTTGGAGGCAGGCATGCGGAGTGTTCACAGCGCCCCGAACTCCCCAACCAGAGACCCTGGGCAGCAGTCCACCCCCGTGGCCCCACCCCCGCCAACCTTCCCCTGACAACCCCCCACGCACCCCCCATCACCAGGACAGGACTGAGAGATACGGGAGCCCGGCTGACAGAGACAGACACACAGACACACAGGGAAAGACAGAGAGGCACACGGAGGGGTAGTCGGAGCGAGAGAGGAAGAGAGAGACACGGGGAGAACGAGGATCCAACACACAGACCCGCACTGAACCCCCGAACAGACAGACAGAGACCCTGACCTGGATGCGGATGGGGACACGGAAAGGGACGGACTCGCCGGTGCACGCAAGGGACCCAGACACACACCACACACACCGGAGGCTGTGTTGGCGAGGCAGCTAGCCTCTGGGGGTGTGGTGGAGCTTGGCCAGGTTTTGGCAAGCTGACCGCGCCCTGGTGCTGCTAGAGGAGCCCCTCGGAGCGCCAGGAAGCACAGCCAAGTTGCCTGGAATCCCCTTCTGCTCCCATGCCTGCCCAGCAACCACACTGGCCTGGGGGCATGCGGGGGACTCTTTCCTTGGTCTCGTCGTTTATTTGGGGGTACCCCTCGACGCCGACGCCGTGGTGCCGGGCGCGCCCCCACTGCCTTGCTGAGGGAGCGGGCCTTGCTGTTAGCTGCGCTGCTGTGGGGAGAAGGACTTCGGCCCAGGGTGCCAGCGGCCCCGAGGGCCAGGGCGGTCGGCCATTTTGGTGCTGGGCAGAGGGAGGGAGGGCCCAGGGCGGGGCCCAGGGGCAAAGGGACGGTGGTCGGCGGGAAGGAAGAGAAGGCCCTGCGGGGCTGGAGCGCAGCCCAGGGCTGGTGGGAGAAGGTGTAGGCGTGCCCAGTCACCAGGGGGAGCCGGTTGTTCGGCGGCTTGGGCATCCAGGGCGGCCCAAGGGAATGGCGAGGGGCGGCGGCATGAGGGCCCCAAGGCCAGGAACCAGGGAGTGCACGCATGGGAGGCAGGGTGAACTCCCGCCCGCGCTCCCCCCGCCCCATCGCCCCCCCAGTCCTCGCCACCTTCGCCCACTCCCTCCCTCCGAAGCGGCAGCCCTCTCTGCCGCCTCAGCCTCCCCACCCCCTTCCCATCGCCCCCCCGCGAGCCCCACTGGTTCCTGTGAGGGTGGGCCTTGTGATTTGGAGTTGGAGGAGCTGGGTTGGAGCCGCCTGTCGCTGCAGCGGGCGGCTCCAGCGGGCCTGTGAACCGCCGTGGGGTGCCCGGGGGTAAGGGGGCAACGGGGCAAGGGATGTTTGGAGGAAGGCTTGCTGGGCAAAGGGGGGCGGTGGAGGCACAGGGAGAAGAAGGGAGGCCGAAGGAGAAAGAAAAAAGCCAAGAAAGTAGCCTCAGAACAAGAGTGCAGGGCACCCGGGAACGGTCTCCCATCCAAGTCCTGAGCGGATCCGACCCTGCTTAGCTTCCAAGAGCAGAAGAGATGCGCTGCCATCAGGCCGCTAGGGCCAGAGGCCTGAGAGGCTGCTGCTGCGACCCACAGCAGACTGCTCTGGGCCTCCGAGCCCCAGCGTGCTCCTCTCGTCAACCCCTCCGCCTGCCCTGGCCTTGGCTCCTGCGTGCCTGCGAGCCTGCCTTGGGGTGAGGCGCCTCCAGCATCTCAGAGTCCCAGAAGTCCCGGCGATCTCCCCAACTGTCTCTGGACTTCCCAGCCGGACCGCCCCCTCCGCCGCCGCTCCCGCCGCCGCCGCCTCCTCCTACGCCGCCGCCGCCGCCGCCACTGCCACTGTGGTTTGGAACCCGAGATGCCTAGGGGGGGCGTTCGGTCTTGGAGGCAGGCATGCGGAGTGTTCACAGCGCCCCGAACTCCCCAACCAGAGACCCTGGGCAGCAGTCCACCCCCGTGGCCCCTCCCCCGCCAACCTTCCCCTGACACCCCCCCCACGCACCCCCCATCACCAGGACAGGACTGAGCGATACGGGAGCCCGGCTGACAGAGACAGACACACAGACACACAGGGAAAGACAGACAGGCACACGGAGGGGTAGTCGGAGCGAGAGAGGAAGAGAGAGACACGGGGAGAACGAGGATCCAACACTCAGACCCGCACTGAACCCCCGAACAGACACACAGAGACCCTGACCTGGATGCGGATGGGGATACGGAAAGGGACGGACTCGCCGGTGCACGCAAGGGACCCAGACACACACCACACACACCGGAGGCTGTGTTGGCGAGGCAGCTAGGCTCTGGGGGTGTGGTGGAGCTTGGCCAGGTTTTGGCAAGCTCACCGCGCCCTGGTGCTGCTAGAGGAGCCCCTCGGAGCGCCAGGAAGCACAGCCAAGTTGCCTGGAATCCCCTTCTGCTCCCATGCCTGCCCAGCAACCACACTGGCCTGGGGGCATGCGGGGGACTCTTTCCTTGGTCTCGTCGTTTATTTGGGGGTACCCCTCGACGCCGACGCCGTGGTGCCGGGCGCGCCCCCACTGCCTTGCTGAGGGAGGGGGCCTTGCTGTTAGCTGCGCTGCTGTGGGGAGAAAGACTTCGGCCCAGGGTGCCAGCGGCCCCGAGGGCCAGGGCGGTCGGCCATCTTTGGTGCTGGGCAGAGGGAGGGAGGGCCCAGGGCGGGGCCCAGGGGCAAAGGGACGGTGGTCGGCGGGAAGGAAGAGAAGGCCCTGCGGAGCTGGAGTGCAGCCCAGGGCTGGTGGGAGAAGGTGTAGGCGTGCCCAGTCACCAGGGGGAGCCGGTTGTCCGGCGGCTTGGGCATCCAGGGCGGCCCAAGGGAATGGCGAGGGGCGGCGGCATGAGGGCCCCAAGGCCAGGAACCAGGGAGTGCACGCATGGGAGGCAGGGTCAACTCCCGCACGCCCTCCCCCGGCCCCAACGCCCCCCCAGTCCTCGCCACCTTCGCCCACTCCCTCCCTCCGTTGCGGCTGTCCTCTCTGCTGCCTCAACCTCCCCACCCCGTTCCCATCGCCGCCCAGCGAGCCCCACTGGTTCCTGTGAGGGTGGGCCTTGTTGCTTGGAGTTGGAGGAGCTGGGTTGGAGCCGCCAGTCCCTGCAGCGGGCGGCTCCAGCGGGCCTGTGAATCGCCGTGGGGTGCCCGGGAGTAAGGGGGCAGCGGAGCAAGGGATGTTTGGAGGAAGGCTTGCTGGGCAAAGGGGGGCGGTGGAGGCACAGGGAGAAGAAGGGAGGCCGAAGGAGAAAGAAAAAAGCCAAGAAAGTAGCCTCAGAACCAGAGTCCAGGGCACCCGGGAACGGTCTCCCATCCAAGTCCTGACCGGATCCGACCCTGCTTAGCTTCCAAGAGCAGAAGAGATGCGCTGCCATCAGGCCACTAGGGCCATAGGCCTGAGAGGCTGCTGCTGCGACCCACATCAGACTGCTCTGGGCCTCCGGGCCCCAGCGTGCTCCTCTTGTCACCCCTCCACCTGCCCTGTGCTTTGCTCCTGCGTGCCTGCGAGCCTGCCTTGGGGTGAGGCGCCTCCAGCATCTCAGAGTCGCAGAAGTCCTGGCGATCTCCCCAAGTGTCTCTGGACTTCCCAGCAGGACCGCCCCCTCCGCCGCCGCTCCCGCCGCCGCCTCCTCCTCCTCCTCCTCCTCCTCCTCCTCCTCCTCCCCCGCCGCCACCGCCGCCTCCGCCGCCGCTGTCGTTTGGAACCCGAGATGCCTAGGGGGGGCGTTCGGTATTGGAGGCAGGCATGCGGAGTGTTCTCAGCGCCCCCAACTCCCCAACCGCAGCCCTGGGTCTAGCGTGGCAAGCCACCCCGCCTTGCTCAATGGCGGCCCGAAGTCAAGGGCGCCACCAGAGACCCTGGGCAGCAGTCCACCGCCGTGGCCCGTCCCCCTCTATCCTTCCCGTGACACCCCTCCCCCACGAACCCCCCATCACCAGGACAGGACTGAGAGATACGGGAGCCCGGCTGACATAGACAGACACAAAGACACACAGGGAAAGCCAGAGATACGCACGGAGGGGTAGTCGGAGCGAGAGAGGAAGAGAGAGACACGGGGAGACCGAGGATCCAACACACAGACCCGCACTGAACCCCCGAACAGACACACAGAGATCCTGACCTGGATGCGGATGGGGACACGGAAAGGGACAGCCTCGCCGGTGCACGCAAGGGACCCAGACACACACCACACACACCGGAGGCTGTGTTGGCGAGGCAGCTAGCCTCTGGGGGTGTGGTGGAGCTTGGCCAGGTTTTGGCAAGCTGACCGCGCCCTGGTGCTGCTAGAGGAGCCCCTCGGAGCGCCAGGAAGCACAGCCAAGTTGCCTGGAATCCCCTTCTGCTCCCATGCCTGCCCAGCAACTACACTGGCCTGGGGGCATGCGGGGGACTCTTTCCTTGGTCTCGTCGTTTATTTGGGGGTACCCCTCGACGCCGACGCCGTGGTGCCGGGCGCGCCCCCACTGCCTTGCTGAGGGAGCGGGCCTCGCTGTTAGGTGCGCTGCTGTGGGGAGAAGGACTTAGGCTCAGGGTGCCAGCGGCCCCAAGGTCCAGGGCGGTCGGCCATCTTTGGTGCTGGGCAGAGGGAGCGAGGGCCCAGGGCGGGGCCCAGGGGCAAAGGGACGGTGGTCGGCGGGAAGGAAGAGAAGGCCCTGCGGGGCTGGAGCGCAGCGCAGGGCTGGTGGGAGAAGGTGTAGGCGTGCCCAGTCACCAGGGGGAGCCTGTTGTCCGGTGGCTTGGGCATCCAGGGCGACCCAAGGGAAAGGCGAGGGGCGGCGGCATGAGGGCCCCAAGGGCAGGAACGAGGGAGGGCACGCATGGGAGGCAGGGTGAACTCCCGCACGCGCTCCCCCCTCCCCATCGCCCCCCAGTCCTCGCCACCTTCGCCCACTCCCTCCCTCCGTAGCGGCTGCCCTCTCTGAGGCCTCAGCCTCCACACCCCGTTCCCATCGCCCCCCAGCGAGCCCCACTGGTTCCTGTGAGGGTGGGCCTTGTGACTTGGAGTTGGAGGAGCTGGATTCGAGCCGCCTGTCGCTGCAGCGGGCGGCTCCAGCGGGCCTATGAACCGCCGTGGGGTGCCCGGGGGTAAGGGGGCAACGGGGCAAGGGATGTTTGGAGGAAGGCTTGCTGGGCAAAGGGGGGCGGTGGAGGCACAGGGAGAAGAAGGGAGGCCGAAGGAGAAAGAAAAAAGCCAAGAAAGTAGCCTCAGAACAAGAGTGCAGGGCACCCGGGAACGGTCTCCCATCCAAGTCCTGAGCGGATCCGACCCTGCTTAGCTTCCAAGAGCAGAAGAGATGCGCTGCCATCAGGCCGCTAGGGCCAAAGGCCTGAGAGGCTGATGCTGCGACTCCCAGCAGACTGCTCTTGGCCTCCGAGCCCCAGCGTGCTCCTCTCGTCAACCCCTCCGCCTGCCCTGGCCTTGGCTCCTGCGTGCCTGCGCGCCTGCCTTGGGGTGAGGCGCCTCCAGCATCTCAGAGTCGCAGAAGTCCCGGCGATCTCCCCAACTGTCTCTGGACTTCCCAGCCGGACCGCCCCCTCCGCCGCCGCTCCCGCCGCCGTCGCCTCCTCCTACGCCGCCGCCGCCGCCGCCGCCGCCACTGTGGTTTGGAACCCGAGATGCCTAGGGGGGGCGTTCGGTCTTGGAGGCAGGCATGCGGAGTGTTCACAGCGCCCCGAACTCCCCAACCAGAGACCCTGGGCAGCAGTCCACCCCCGTGGCCCCACCCCCGCCAACCTTCCCCTGACAACCCCCCACGCACCCCCCATCACCAGGACAGGACTGAGAGATACGGGAGCCTGGCTGACAGAGACAGACACACAGACACACAGGGAAAGACAGAGAGGCACACGGAGGGGTAGTCGGAGCGAGAGAGGAAGAGAGAGACACGGGGAGAACGAGGATCCAACACACAGACCCGCACTGAACCCCCGAACAGACAGACAGAGACCCTGACCTGGATGCGGATGGGGACACGGAAAGGGACGGACTCGCCGGTGCACGCAAGGGACCCAGACACACACCACACACACCGGAGGCTGTGTTGGCGAGGCAGCTAGCCTCTGGGGGTGTGGTGGAGCTTGGCCAGGTTTTGGCAAGCTGACCGCGCCCTGGTGCTGCTAGAGGAGCCCCTCGGAGCGCCAGGAAGCACAGCCAAGTTGCCTGGAATCCCCTTCTGCTCCCATGCCTGCCCAGCAACCACACTGGCCTGGGGGCATGCGGGGGACTCTTTCCTTGGTCTCGTCGTTTATTTGGGGGTACCCCTCGACGCCGACGCCGTGGTGCCGGGCGCGCCCCCACTGCCTTGCTGAGGGAGCGGGCCTTGCTGTTAGCTGCGCTGCTGTGGGGAGAAGGACTTCGGCCCAGGGTGCCAGCGGCCCCGAGGGCCAGGGCGGTCGGCCATTTTGGTGCTGGGCAGAGGGAGGGAGGGCCCAGGGCGGGGCCCAGGGGCAAAGGGACGGTGGTCGGCGGGAAGGAAGAGAAGGCCCTGCGGGGCTGGAGCGCAGCCCAGGGCTGGTGGGAGAAGGTGTAGGCGTGCCCAGTCACCAGGGGGAGCCGGTTGTTCGGCGGCTTGGGCATCCAGGGCGGCCCAAGGGAATGGCGAGGGGCGGCGGCATGAGGGCCCCAAGGCCAGGAACCAGGGAGTGCACGCATGGGAGGCAGGGTGAACTCCCGCCCGCGCTCCCCCCGCCCCATCGCCCCCCCAGTCCTCGCCACCTTCGCCCACTCCCTCCCTCCGAAGCGGCAGCCCTCTCTGCCGCCTCAGCCTCCCCACCCCCTTCCCATCGCCCCCCCGCGAGCCCCACTGGTTCCTGTGAGGGTGGGCCTTGTGACTTGGAGTTGGAGGAGCTGGGTTGGAGCCGCCTGTCGCTGCAGCGGGCCGCTCCAGCGGGCCTGTGAACCGCCGTGGGGTGCCCGGGGGTAAGGGGGCAACGGGGCAAGGGATGTTTGGAGGAAGGCTTGCTGGGCAAAGGGGGGCGGTGGAGGCACAGGGAGAAGAAGGGAGGCCGAAGGAGAAAGAAAAAAGCCAAGAAAGTAGCCTCAGAACAAGAGTGCAGGGCACCCGGGAACGGTCTCCCATCCAAGTCCTGAGCGGATCCGACCCTGCTTAGCTTCCAAGAGCAGAAGAGATGCGCTGCCATCAGGCCGCTAGGGCCAGAGGCCTGAGAGGCTGCTGCTGCGACCCACAGCAGACTGCTCTGGGCCTCCGAGCCCCAGCGTGCTCCTCTCGTCAACCCCTCCGCCTGCCCTGGCCTTGGCTCCTGCGTGCCTGCGAGCCTGCCTTGGGGTGAGGCGCCTCCAGCATCTCAGAGTCCCAGAAGTCCCGGCGATCTCCCCAACTGTCTCTGGACTTCCCAGCCGGACCGCCCCCTCCGCCGCCGCTCCCGCCGCCGCCGCCTCCTCCTACGCCGCCGCCGCCGCCGCCACTGCCACTGTGGTTTGGAACCCGAGATGCCTAGGGGGGGCGTTCGGTCTTGGAGGCAGGCATGCGGAGTGTTCACAGCGCCCCGAACTCCCCAACCAGAGACCCTGGGCAGCAGTCCACCCCCGTGGCCCCTCCCCCGCCAACCTTCCCCTGACACCCCCCCCACGCACCCCCCATCACCAGGACAGGACTGAGCGATACGGGAGCCCGGCTGACAGAGACAGACACACAGACACACAGGGAAAGACAGACAGGCACACGGAGGGGTAGTCGGAGCGAGAGAGGAAGAGAGAGACACGGGGAGAACGAGGATCCAACACTCAGACCCGCACTGAACCCCCGAACAGACACACAGAGACCCTGACCTGGATGCGGATGGGGATACGGAAAGGGACGGACTCGCCGGTGCACGCAAGGGACCCAGACACACACCACACACACCGGAGGCTGTGTTGGCGAGGCAGCTAGGCTCTGGGGGTGTGGTGGAGCTTGGCCAGGTTTTGGCAAGCTCACCGCGCCCTGGTGCTGCTAGAGGAGCCCCTCGGAGCGCCAGGAAGCACAGCCAAGTTGCCTGGAATCCCCTTCTGCTCCCATGCCTGCCCAGCAACCACACTGGCCTGGGGGCATGCGGGGGACTCTTTCCTTGGTCTCGTCGTTTATTTGGGGGTACCCCTCGACGCCGACGCCGTGGTGCCGGGCGCGCCCCCACTGCCTTGCTGAGGGAGGGGGCCTTGCTGTTAGCTGCGCTGCTGTGGGGAGAAAGACTTCGGCCCAGGGTGCCAGCGGCCCCGAGGGCCAGGGCGGTCGGCCATCTTTGGTGCTGGGCAGAGGGAGGGAGGGCCCAGGGCGGGGCCCAGGGGCAAAGGGACGGTGGTCGGCGGGAAGGAAGAGAAGGCCCTGCGGAGCTGGAGTGCAGCCCAGGGCTGGTGGGAGAAGGTGTAGGCGTGCCCAGTCACCAGGGGGAGCCGGTTGTCCGGCGGCTTGGGCATCCAGGGCGGCCCAAGGGAATGGCGAGGGGCGGCGGCATGAGGGCCCCAAGGCCAGGAACCAGGGAGTGCACGCATGGGAGGCAGGGTCAACTCCCGCACGCCCTCCCCCGGCCCCAACGCCCCCCCAGTCCTCGCCACCTTCGCCCACTCCCTCCCTCCGTTGCGGCTGTCCTCTCTGCTGCCTCAACCTCCCCACCCCGTTCCCATCGCCGCCCAGCGAGCCCCACTGGTTCCTGTGAGGGTGGGCCTTGTTGCTTGGAGTTGGAGGAGCTGGGTTGGAGCCGCCAGTCCCTGCAGCGGGCGGCTCCAGCGGGCCTGTGAATCGCCGTGGGGTGCCCGGGAGTAAGGGGGCAGCGGAGCAAGGGATGTTTGGAGGAAGGCTTGCTGGGCAAAGGGGGGCGGTGGAGGCACAGGGAGAAGAAGGGAGGCCGAAGGAGAAAGAAAAAAGCCAAGAAAGTAGCCTCAGAACCAGAGTCCAGGGCACCCGGGAACGGTCTCCCATCCAAGTCCTGACCGGATCCGACCCTGCTTAGCTTCCAAGAGCAGAAGAGATGCGCTGCCATCAGGCCACTAGGGCCATAGGCCTGAGAGGCTGCTGCTGCGACCCACATCAGACTGCTCTGGGCCTCCGGGCCCCAGCGTGCTCCTCTTGTCACCCCTCCACCTGCCCTGTGCTTTGCTCCTGCGTGCCTGCGAGCCTGCCTTGGGGTGAGGCGCCTCCAGCATCTCAGAGTCGCAGAAGTCCTGGCGATCTCCCCAAGTGTCTCTGGACTTCCCAGCAGGACCGCCCCCTCCGCCGCCGCTCCCGCCGCCGCCTCCTCCTCCTCCTCCTCCTCCTCCTCCTCCTCCTCCCCCGCCGCCACCGCCGCCTCCGCCGCCGCTGTCGTTTGGAACCCGAGATGCCTAGGGGGGGCGTTCGGTCTTGGAGGCAGGCATGCGGAGTGTTCTCAGCGCCCCCAACTCCCCAACCGCAGCCCTGGGTCTAGCGTGGCAAGCCACCCCGCCTTGCTCAATGGCGGCCCGAAGTCAAGGGCGCCACCAGAGACCCTGGGCAGCAGTCCACCGCCGTGGCCCGTCCCCCTCTATCCTTCCCGTGACACCCCTCCCCCACGAACCCCCCATCACCAGGACAGGACTGAGAGATACGGGAGCCCGGCTGACATAGACAGACACAAAGACACACAGGGAAAGCCAGAGATACGCACGGAGGGGTAGTCGGAGCGAGAGAGGAAGAGAGAGACACGGGGAGACCGAGGATCCAACACACAGACCCGCACTGAACCCCCGAACAGACACACAGAGATCCTGACCTGGATGCGGATGGGGACACGGAAAGGGACAGCCTCGCCGGTGCACGCAAGGGACCCAGACACACACCACACACACCGGAGGCTGTGTTGGCGAGGCAGCTAGCCTCTGGGGGTGTGGTGGAGCTTGGCCAGGTTTTGGCAAGCTGACCGCGCCCTGGTGCTGCTAGAGGAGCCCCTCGGAGCGCCAGGAAGCACAGCCAAGTTGCCTGGAATCCCCTTCTGCTCCCATGCCTGCCCAGCAACTACACTGGCCTGGGGGCATGCGGGGGACTCTTTCCTTGGTCTCGTCGTTTATTTGGGGGTACCCCTCGACGCCGACGCCGTGGTGCCGGGCGCGCCCCCACTGCCTTGCTGAGGGAGCGGGCCTCGCTGTTAGGTGCGCTGCTGTGGGGAGAAGGACTTAGGCTCAGGGTGCCAGCGGCCCCAAGGTCCAGGGCGGTCGGCCATCTTTGGTGCTGGGCAGAGGGAGCGAGGGCCCAGGGCGGGGCCCAGGGGCAAAGGGACGGTGGTCGGCGGGAAGGAAGAGAAGGCCCTGCGGGGCTGGAGCGCAGCGCAGGGCTGGTGGGAGAAGGTGTAGGCGTGCCCAGTCACCAGGGGGAGCCTGTTGTCCGGTGGCTTGGGCATCCAGGGCGACCCAAGGGAAAGGCGAGGGGCGGCGGCATGAGGGCCCCAAGGGCAGGAACGAGGGAGGGCACGCATGGGAGGCAGGGTGAACTCCCGCACGCGCTCCCCCCTCCCCATCGCCCCCCAGTCCTCGCCACCTTCGCCCACTCCCTCCCTCCGTAGCGGCTGCCCTCTCTGAGGCCTCAGCCTCCACACCCCGTTCCCATCGCCCCCCAGCGAGCCCCACTGGTTCCTGTGAGGGTGGGCCTTGTGACTTGGAGTTGGAGGAGCTGGATTCGAGCCGCCTGTCGCTGCAGCGGGCGGCTCCAGCGGGCCTATGAACCGCCGTGGGGTGCCCGGGGGTAAGGGGGCAACGGGGCAAGGGATGTTTGGAGGAAGGCTTGCTGGGCAAAGGGGGGCGGTGGAGGCACAGGGAGAAGAAGGGAGGCCGAAGGAGAAAGAAAAAAGCCAAGAAAGTAGCCTCAGAACAAGAGTGCAGGGCACCCGGGAACGGTCTCCCATCCAAGTCCTGAGCGGATCCGACCCTGCTTAGCTTCCAAGAGCAGAAGAGATGCGCTGCCATCAGGCCGCTAGGGCCAAAGGCCTGAGAGGCTGATGCTGCGACTCCCAGCAGACTGCTCTTGGCCTCCGAGCCCCAGCGTGCTCCTCTCGTCAACCCCTCCGCCTGCCCTGGCCTTGGCTCCTGCGTGCCTGCGCGCCTGCCTTGGGGTGAGGCGCCTCCAGCATCTCAGAGTCGCAGAAGTCCCGGCGATCTCCCCAACTGTCTCTGGACTTCCCAGCCGGACCGCCCCCTCCGCCGCCGCTCCCGCCGCCGTCGCCTCCTCCTACGCCGCCGCCGCCGCCGCCGCCGCCACTGTGGTTTGGAACCCGAGATGCCTAGGGGGGGCGTTCGGTCTTGGAGGCAGGCATGCGGAGTGTTCACAGCGCCCCGAACTCCCCAACCAGAGACCCTGGGCAGCAGTCCACCCCCGTGGCCCCACCCCCGCCAACCTTCCCCTGACAACCCCCCACGCACCCCCCATCACCAGGACAGGACTGAGAGATACGGGAGCCCGGCTGACAGAGACAGACACACAGACACACAGGGAAAGACAGAGAGGCACACGGAGGGGTAGTCGGAGCGAGAGAGGAAGAGAGAGACACGGGGAGAACGAGGATCCAACACACAGACCCGCACTGAACCCCCGAACAGACAGACAGAGACCCTGACCTGGATGCGGATGGGGACACGGAAAGGGACGGACTCGCCGGTGCACGCAAGGGACCCAGACACACACCACACACACCGGAGGCTGTGTTGGCGAGGCAGCTAGCCTCTGGGGGTGTGGTGGAGCTTGGCCAGGTTTTGGCAAGCTGACCGTGCCCTGGTGCTGCTAGAGGAGCCCCTCGGAGCGCCAGGAAGCACAGCCAAGTTGCCTGGAATCCCCTTCTGCTCCCATGCCTGCCCAGCAACTACACTGGCCTGGGGGCATGCGGGGGACTCTTTCCTTGGTCTCGTCGTTTATTTGGGGGTACCCCTCGACGCCGACGCCGTGGTGCCGGGCGCGCCCCCACTGCCTTGCTGAGGGAGCGGGCCTCGCTGTTAGGTGCGCTGCTGTGGGGAGAAGGACTTAGGCTCAGGGTGCCAGCGGCCCCAAGGTCCAGGGCGGTCGGCCATCTTTGGTGCTGGGCAGAGGGAGCGAGGGCCCAGGGCGGGGCCCAGGGGCAAAGGGACGGTGGTCGGCGGGAAGGAAGAGAAGGCCCTGCGGGGCTGGAGCGCAGCGCAGGGCTGGTGGGAGAAGGTGTAGGCGTGCCCAGTCACCAGGGGGAGCCTGTTGTCCGGTGGCTTGGGCATCCAGGGCGACCCAAGGGAAAGGCGAGGGGCGGCGGCATGAGGGCCCCAAGGGCAGGAACGAGGGAGGGCACGCATGGGAGGCAGGGTGAACTCCCGCACGCGCTCCCCCCTCCCCATCGCCCCCCAGTCCTCGCCACCTTCGCCCACTCCCTCCCTCCGTAGCGGCTGCCCTCTCTGAGGCCTCAGCCTCCACACCCCGTTCCCATCGCCCCCCAGCGAGCCCCACTGGTTCCTGTGAGGGTGGGCCTTGTGACTTGGAGTTGGAGGAGCTGGATTCGAGCCGCCTGTCGCTGCAGCGGGCGGCTCCAGCGGGCCTATGAACCGCCGTGGGGTGCCCGGGGGTAAGGGGGCAACGGGGCAAGGGATGTTTGGAGGAAGGCTTGCTGGGCAAAGGGGGGCGGTGGAGGCACAGGGAGAAGAAGGGAGGCCGAAGGAGAAAGAAAAAAGCCAAGAAAGTAGCCTCAGAACAAGAGTGCAGGGCACCCGGGAACGGTCTCCCATCCAAGTCCTGAGCGGATCCGACCCTGCTTAGCTTCCAAGAGCAGAAGAGATGCGCTGCCATCAGGCCGCTAGGGCCAAAGGCCTGAGAGGCTGATGCTGCGACTCCCAGCAGACTGCTCTGGGCCTCCGAGCCCCAGCGTGCTCCTCTCGTCAACCCCTCCGCCTGCCCTGGCCTTGGCTCCTGCGTGCCTGCGCGCCTGCCTTGGGGTGAGGCGCCTCCAGCATCTCAGAGTCGCAGAAGTCCCGGCGATCTCCCCAACTGTCTCTGGACTTCCCAGCCGGACCGCCCCCTCCGCCGCCGCTCCCGCCGCCGTCGCCTCCTCCTACGCCGCCGCCGCCGCCGCCGCCGCCACTGTGGTTTGGAACCCGAGATGCCTAGGGGGGGCGTTCGGTCTTGGAGGCAGGCATGCGGAGTGTTCACAGCGCCCCGAACTCCCCAACCAGAGACCCTGGGCAGCAGTCCACCCCCGTGGCCCCACCCCCGCCAACCTTCCCCTGACAACCCCCCACGCACCCCCCATCACCAGGACAGGACTGAGAGATACGGGAGCCCGGCTGACAGAGACAGACACACAGACACACAGGGAAAGACAGAGAGGCACACGGAGGGGTAGTCGGAGCGAGAGAGGAAGAGAGAGACACGGGGAGAACGAGGATCCAACACACAGACCCGCACTGAACCCCCGAACAGACAGACAGAGACCCTGACCTGGATGCGGATGGGGACACGGAAAGGGACGGACTCGCCGGTGCACGCAAGGGACCCAGACACACACCACACACACCGGAGGCTGTGTTGGCGAGGCAGCTAGCCTCTGGGGGTGTGGTGGAGCTTGGCCAGGTTTTGGCAAGCTGACCGCGCCCTGGTGCTGCTAGAGGAGCCCCTCGGAGCGCCAGGAAGCACAGCCAAGTTGCCTGGAATCCCCTTCTGCTCCCATGCCTGCCCAGCAACCACACTGGCCTGGGGGCATGCGGGGGACTCTTTCCTTGGTCTCGTCGTTTATTTGGGGGTACCCCTCGACGCCGACGCCGTGGTGCCGGGCGCGCCCCCACTGCCTTGCTGAGGGAGCGGGCCTTGCTGTTAGCTGCGCTGCTGTGGGGAGAAGGACTTCGGCCCAGGGTGCCAGCGGCCCCGAGGGCCAGGGCGGTCGGCCATTTTGGTGCTGGGCAGAGGGAGGGAGGGCCCAGGGCGGGGCCCAGGGGCAAAGGGACGGTGGTCGGCGGGAAGGAAGAGAAGGCCCTGCGGGGCTGGAGCGCAGCCCAGGGCTGGTGGGAGAAGGTGTAGGCGTGCCCAGTCACCAGGGGGAGCCGGTTGTTCGGCGGCTTGGGCATCCAGGGCGGCCCAAGGGAATGGCGAGGGGCGGCGGCATGAGGGCCCCAAGGCCAGGAACCAGGGAGTGCACGCATGGGAGGCAGGGTGAACTCCCGCCCGCGCTCCCCCCGCCCCATCGCCCCCCCAGTCCTCGCCACCTTCGCCCACTCCCTCCCTCCGAAGCGGCAGCCCTCTCTGCCGCCTCAGCCTCCCCACCCCCTTCCCATCGCCCCCCCGCGAGCCCCACTGGTTCCTGTGAGGGTGGGCCTTGTGACTTGGAGTTGGAGGAGCTGGGTTGGAGCCGCCTGTCGCTGCAGCGGGCGGCTCCAGCGGGCCTGTGAACCGCCGTGGGGTGCCCGGGGGTAAGGGGGCAACGGGGCAAGGGATGTTTGGAGGAAGGCTTGCTGGGCAAAGGGGGGCGGTGGAGGCACAGGGAGAAGAAGGGAGGCCGAAGGAGAAAGAAAAAAGCCAAGAAAGTAGCCTCAGAACAAGAGTGCAGGGCACCCGGGAACGGTCTCCCATCCAAGTCCTGAGCGGATCCGACCCTGCTTAGCTTCCAAGAGCAGAAGAGATGCGCTGCCATCAGGCCGCTAGGGCCAGAGGCCTGAGAGGCTGCTGCTGCGACCCACAGCAGACTGCTCTGGGCCTCCGAGCCCCAGCGTGCTCCTCTCGTCAACCCCTCCGCCTGCCCTGGCCTTGGCTCCTGCGTGCCTGCGAGCCTGCCTTGGGGTGAGGCGCCTCCAGCATCTCAGAGTCCCAGAAGTCCCGGCGATCTCCCCAACTGTCTCTGGACTTCCCAGCCGGACCGCCCCCTCCGCCGCCGCTCCCGCCGCCGCCGCCTCCTCCTACGCCGCCGCCGCCGCCGCCACTGCCACTGTGGTTTGGAACCCGAGATGCCTAGGGGGGGCGTTCGGTCTTGGAGGCAGGCATGCGGAGTGTTCACAGCGCCCCGAACTCCCCAACCAGAGACCCTGGGCAGCAGTCCACCCCCGTGGCCCCTCCCCCGCCAACCTTCCCCTGACACCCCCCCCACGCACCCCCCATCACCAGGACAGGACTGAGCGATACGGGAGCCCGGCTGACAGAGACAGACACACAGACACACAGGGAAAGACAGACAGGCACACGGAGGGGTAGTCGGAGCGAGAGAGGAAGAGAGAGACACGGGGAGAACGAGGATCCAACACTCAGACCCGCACTGAACCCCCGAACAGACACACAGAGACCCTGACCTGGATGCGGATGGGGATACGGAAAGGGACGGACTCGCCGGTGCACGCAAGGGACCCAGACACACACCACACACACCGGAGGCTGTGTTGGCGAGGCAGCTAGGCTCTGGGGGTGTGGTGGAGCTTGGCCAGGTTTTGGCAAGCTCACCGCGCCCTGGTGCTGCTAGAGGAGCCCCTCGGAGCGCCAGGAAGCACAGCCAAGTTGCCTGGAATCCCCTTCTGCTCCCATGCCTGCCCAGCAACCACACTGGCCTGGGGGCATGCGGGGGACTCTTTCCTTGGTCTCGTCGTTTATTTGGGGGTACCCCTCGACGCCGACGCCGTGGTGCCGGGCGCGCCCCCACTGCCTTGCTGAGGGAGGGGGCCTTGCTGTTAGCTGCGCTGCTGTGGGGAGAAAGACTTCGGCCCAGGGTGCCAGCGGCCCCGAGGGCCAGGGCGGTCGGCCATCTTTGGTGCTGGGCAGAGGGAGGGAGGGCCCAGGGCGGGGCCCAGGGGCAAAGGGACGGTGGTCGGCGGGAAGGAAGAGAAGGCCCTGCGGAGCTGGAGTGCAGCCCAGGGCTGGTGGGAGAAGGTGTAGGCGTGCCCAGTCACCAGGGGGAGCCGGTTGTCCGGCGGCTTGGGCATCCAGGGCGGCCCAAGGGAATGGCGAGGGGCGGCGGCATGAGGGCCCCAAGGCCAGGAACCAGGGAGTGCACGCATGGGAGGCAGGGTCAACTCCCGCACGCCCTCCCCCCGCCCCAACGCCCCCCCAGTCCTCGCCACCTTCGCCCACTCCCTCCCTCCGTTGCGGCTGTCCTCTCTGCTGCCTCAACCTCCCCACCCCGTTCCCATCGCCGCCCAGCGAGCCCCACTGGTTCCTGTGAGGGTGGGCCTTGTTGCTTGGAGTTGGAGGAGCTGGGTTGGAGCCGCCAGTCCCTGCAGCGGGCGGCTCCAGCGGGCCTGTGAATCGCCGTGGGGTGCCCGGGAGTAAGGGGGCAGCGGAGCAAGGGATGTTTGGAGGAAGGCTTGCTGGGCAAAGGGGGGCGGTGGAGGCACAGGGAGAAGAAGGGAGGCCGAAGGAGAAAGAAAAAAGCCAAGAAAGTAGCCTCAGAACCAGAGTCCAGGGCACCCGGGAACGGTCTCCCATCCAAGTCCTGACCGGATCCGACCCTGCTTAGCTTCCAAGAGCAGAAGAGATGCGCTGCCATCAGGCCACTAGGGCCATAGGCCTGAGAGGCTGCTGCTGCGACCCACATCAGACTGCTCTGGGCCTCCGGGCCCCAGCGTGCTCCTCTTGTCACCCCTCCACCTGCCCTGTGCTTTGCTCCTGCGTGCCTGCGAGCCTGCCTTGGGGTGAGGCGCCTCCAGCATCTCAGAGTCGCAGAAGTCCTGGCGATCTCCCCAAGTGTCTCTGGACTTCCCAGCAGGACCGCCCCCTCCGCCGCCGCTCCCGCCGCCGCCTCCTCCTCCTCCTCCTCCTCCTCCCCCGCCGCCACCGCCGCCTCCGCCGCCGCTGTCGTTTGGAACCCGAGATGCCTAGGGGGGGCGTTCGGTCTTGGAGGCAGGCATGCGGAGTGTTCTCAGCGCCCCCAACTCCCCAACCGCAGCCCTGGGTCTAGCGTGGCAAGCCACCCCGCCTTGCTCAATGGCGGCCCGAAGTCAAGGGCGCCACCAGAGACCCTGGGCAGCAGTCCACCGCCGTGGCCCGTCCCCCTCTATCCTTCCCGTGACACCCCTCCCCCACGAACCCCCCATCACCAGGACAGGACTGAGAGATACGGGAGCCCGGCTGACATAGACAGACACAAAGACACACAGGGAAAGCCAGAGATACGCACGGAGGGGTAGTCGGAGCGAGAGAGGAAGAGAGAGACACGGGGAGACCGAGGATCCAACACACAGACCCGCACTGAACCCCCGAACAGACACACAGAGATCCTGACCTGGATGCGGATGGGGACACGGAAAGGGACAGCCTCGCCGGTGCACGCAAGGGACCCAGACACACACCACACACACCGGAGGCTGTGTTGGCGAGGCAGCTAGCCTCTGGGGGTGTGGTGGAGCTTGGCCAGGTTTTGGCAAGCTGACCGCGCCCTGGTGCTGCTAGAGGAGCCCCTCGGAGCGCCAGGAAGCACAGCCAAGTTGCCTGGAATCCCCTTCTGCTCCCATGCCTGCCCAGCAACTACACTGGCCTGGGGGCATGCGGGGGACTCTTTCCTTGGTCTCGTCGTTTATTTGGGGGTACCCCTCGACGCCGACGCCGTGGTGCCGGGCGCGCCCCCACTGCCTTGCTGAGGGAGCGGGCCTCGCTGTTAGGTGCGCTGCTGTGGGGAGAAGGACTTAGGCTCAGGGTGCCAGCGGCCCCAAGGTCCAGGGCGGTCGGCCATCTTTGGTGCTGGGCAGAGGGAGCGAGGGCCCAGGGCGGGGCCCAGGGGCAAAGGGACGGTGGTCGGCGGGAAGGAAGAGAAGGCCCTGCGGGGCTGGAGCGCAGCGCAGGGCTGGTGGGAGAAGGTGTAGGCGTGCCCAGTCACCAGGGGGAGCCTGTTGTCCGGTGGCTTGGGCATCCAGGGCGACCCAAGGGAAAGGCGAGGGGCGGCGGCATGAGGGCCCCAAGGGCAGGAACGAGGGAGGGCACGCATGGGAGGCAGGGTGAACTCCCGCACGCGCTCCCCCCTCCCCATCGCCCCCCAGTCCTCGCCACCTTCGCCCACTCCCTCCCTCCGTAGCGGCTGCCCTCTCTGAGGCCTCAGCCTCCACACCCCGTTCCCATCGCCCCCCAGCGAGCCCCACTGGTTCCTGTGAGGGTGGGCCTTGTGACTTGGAGTTGGAGGAGCTGGATTCGAGCCGCCTGTCGCTGCAGCGGGCGGCTCCAGCGGGCCTATGAACCGCCGTGGGGTGCCCGGGGGTAAGGGGGCAACGGGGCAAGGGATGTTTGGAGGAAGGCTTGCTGGGCAAAGGGGGGCGGTGGAGGCACAGGGAGAAGAAGGGAGGCCGAAGGAGAAAGAAAAAAGCCAAGAAAGTAGCCTCAGAACAAGAGTGCAGGGCACCCGGGAACGGTCTCCCATCCAAGTCCTGAGCGGATCCGACCCTGCTTAGCTTCCAAGAGCAGAAGAGATGCGCTGCCATCAGGCCGCTAGGGCCAAAGGCCTGAGAGGCTGATGCTGCGACTCCCAGCAGACTGCTCTTGGCCTCCGAGCCCCAGCGTGCTCCTCTCGTCAACCCCTCCGCCTGCCCTGGCCTTGGCTCCTGCGTGCCTGCGCGCCTGCCTTGGGGTGAGGCGCCTCCAGCATCTCAGAGTCGCAGAAGTCCCGGCGATCTCCCCAACTGTCTCTGGACTTCCCAGCCGGACCGCCCCCTCCGCCGCCGCTCCCGCCGCCGTCGCCTCCTCCTACGCCGCCGCCGCCGCCGCCGCCGCCACTGTGGTTTGGAACCCGAGATGCCTAGGGGGGGCGTTCGGTCTTGGAGGCAGGCATGCGGAGTGTTCACAGCGCCCCGAACTCCCCAACCAGAGACCCTGGGCAGCAGTCCACCCCCGTGGCCCCACCCCCGCCAACCTTCCCCTGACAACCCCCCACGCACCCCCCATCACCAGGACAGGACTGAGAGATACGGGAGCCCGGCTGACAGAGACAGACACACAGACACACAGGGAAAGACAGAGAGGCACACGGAGGGGTAGTCGGAGCGAGAGAGGAAGAGAGAGACACGGGGAGAACGAGGATCCAACACACAGACCCGCACTGAACCCCCGAACAGACAGACAGAGACCCTGACCTGGATGCGGATGGGGACACGGAAAGGGACGGACTCGCCGGTGCACGCAAGGGACCCAGACACACACCACACACACCGGAGGCTGTGTTGGCGAGGCAGCTAGCCTCTGGGGGTGTGGTGGAGCTTGGCCAGGTTTTGGCAAGCTGACCGTGCCCTGGTGCTGCTAGAGGAGCCCCTCGGAGCGCCAGGAAGCACAGCCAAGTTGCCTGGAATCCCCTTCTGCTCCCATGCCTGCCCAGCAACTACACTGGCCTGGGGGCATGCGGGGGACTCTTTCCTTGGTCTCGTCGTTTATTTGGGGGTACCCCTCGACGCCGACGCCGTGGTGCCGGGCGCGCCCCCACTGCCTTGCTGAGGGAGCGGGCCTCGCTGTTAGGTGCGCTGCTGTGGGGAGAAGGACTTAGGCTCAGGGTGCCAGCGGCCCCAAGGTCCAGGGCGGTCGGCCATCTTTGGTGCTGGGCAGAGGGAGCGAGGGCCCAGGGCGGGGCCCAGGGGCAAAGGGACGGTGGTCGGCGGGAAGGAAGAGAAGGCCCTGCGGGGCTGGAGCGCAGCGCAGGGCTGGTGGGAGAAGGTGTAGGCGTGCCCAGTCACCAGGGGGAGCCTGTTGTCCGGTGGCTTGGGCATCCAGGGCGACCCAAGGGAAAGGCGAGGGGCGGCGGCATGAGGGCCCCAAGGGCAGGAACGAGGGAGGGCACGCATGGGAGGCAGGGTGAACTCCCGCACGCGCTCCCCCCTCCCCATCGCCCCCCAGTCCTCGCCACCTTCGCCCACTCCCTCCCTCCGTAGCGGCTGCCCTCTCTGAGGCCTCAGCCTCCACACCCCGTTCCCATCGCCCCCCAGCGAGCCCCACTGGTTCCTGTGAGGGTGGGCCTTGTGACTTGGAGTTGGAGGAGCTGGATTCGAGCCGCCTGTCGCTGCAGCGGGCGGCTCCAGCGGGCCTATGAACCGCCGTGGGGTGCCCGGGGGTAAGGGGGCAACGGGGCAAGGGATGTTTGGAGGAAGGCTTGCTGGGCAAAGGGGGGCGGTGGAGGCACAGGGAGAAGAAGGGAGGCCGAAGGAGAAAGAAAAAAGCCAAGAAAGTAGCCTCAGAACAAGAGTGCAGGGCACCCGGGAACGGTCTCCCATCCAAGTCCTGAGCGGATCCGACCCTGCTTAGCTTCCAAGAGCAGAAGAGATGCGCTGCCATCAGGCCGCTAGGGCCAAAGGCCTGAGAGGCTGATGCTGCGACTCCCAGCAGACTGCTCTGGGCCTCCGAGCCCCAGCGTGCTCCTCTCGTCAACCCCTCCGCCTGCCCTGGCCTTGGCTCCTGCGTGCCTGCGCGCCTGCCTTGGGGTGAGGCGCCTCCAGCATCTCAGAGTCGCAGAAGTCCCGGCGATCTCCCCAACTGTCTCTGGACTTCCCAGCCGGACCGCCCCCTCCGCCGCCGCTCCCGCCGCCGTCGCCTCCTCCTACGCCGCCGCCGCCGCCGCCGCCGCCACTGTGGTTTGGAACCCGAGATGCCTAGGGGGGGCGTTCGGTCTTGGAGGCAGGCATGCGGAGTGTTCACAGCGCCCCGAACTCCCCAACCAGAGACCCTGGGCAGCAGTCCACCCCCGTGGCCCCACCCCCGCCAACCTTCCCCTGACAACCCCCCACGCACCCCCCATCACCAGGACAGGACTGAGAGATACGGGAGCCCGGCTGACAGAGACAGACACACAGACACACAGGGAAAGACAGAGAGGCACACGGAGGGGTAGTCGGAGCGAGAGAGGAAGAGAGAGACACGGGGAGAACGAGGATCCAACACACAGACCCGCACTGAACCCCCGAACAGACAGACAGAGACCCTGACCTGGATGCGGATGGGGACACGGAAAGGGACGGACTCGCCGGTGCACGCAAGGGACCCAGACACACACCACACACACCGGAGGCTGTGTTGGCGAGGCAGCTAGCCTCTGGGGGTGTGGTGGAGCTTGGCCAGGTTTTGGCAAGCTGACCGCGCCCTGGTGCTGCTAGAGGAGCCCCTCGGAGCGCCAGGAAGCACAGCCAAGTTGCCTGGAATCCCCTTCTGCTCCCATGCCTGCCCAGCAACCACACTGGCCTGGGGGCATGCGGGGGACTCTTTCCTTGGTCTCGTCGTTTATTTGGGGGTACCCCTCGACGCCGACGCCGTGGTGCCGGGCGCGCCCCCACTGCCTTGCTGAGGGAGCGGGCCTTGCTGTTAGCTGCGCTGCTGTGGGGAGAAGGACTTCGGCCCAGGGTGCCAGCGGCCCCGAGGGCCAGGGCGGTCGGCCATTTTGGTGCTGGGCAGAGGGAGGGAGGGCCCAGGGCGGGGCCCAGGGGCAAAGGGACGGTGGTCGGCGGGAAGGAAGAGAAGGCCCTGCGGGGCTGGAGCGCAGCCCAGGGCTGGTGGGAGAAGGTGTAGGCGTGCCCAGTCACCAGGGGGAGCCGGTTGTTCGGCGGCTTGGGCATCCAGGGCGGCCCAAGGGAATGGCGAGGGGCGGCGGCATGAGGGCCCCAAGGCCAGGAACCAGGGAGTGCACGCATGGGAGGCAGGGTGAACTCCCGCCCGCGCTCCCCCCGCCCCATCGCCCCCCCAGTCCTCGCCACCTTCGCCCACTCCCTCCCTCCGAAGCGGCAGCCCTCTCTGCCGCCTCAGCCTCCCCACCCCCTTCCCATCGCCCCCCCGCGAGCCCCACTGGTTCCTGTGAGGGTGGGCCTTGTGACTTGGAGTTGGAGGAGCTGGGTTGGAGCCGCCTGTCGCTGCAGCGGGCGGCTCCAGCGGGCCTGTGAACCGCCGTGGGGTGCCCGGGGGTAAGGGGGCAACGGGGCAAGGGATGTTTGGAGGAAGGCTTGCTGGGCAAAGGGGGGCGGTGGAGGCACAGGGAGAAGAAGGGAGGCCGAAGGAGAAAGAAAAAAGCCAAGAAAGTAGCCTCAGAACAAGAGTGCAGGGCACCCGGGAACGGTCTCCCATCCAAGTCCTGAGCGGATCCGACCCTGCTTAGCTTCCAAGAGCAGAAGAGATGCGCTGCCATCAGGCCGCTAGGGCCAGAGGCCTGAGAGGCTGCTGCTGCGACCCACAGCAGACTGCTCTGGGCCTCCGAGCCCCAGCGTGCTCCTCTCGTCAACCCCTCCGCCTGCCCTGGCCTTGGCTCCTGCGTGCCTGCGAGCCTGCCTTGGGGTGAGGCGCCTCCAGCATCTCAGAGTCCCAGAAGTCCCGGCGATCTCCCCAACTGTCTCTGGACTTCCCAGCCGGACCGCCCCCTCCGCCGCCGCTCCCGCCGCCGCCGCCTCCTCCTACGCCGCCGCCGCCGCCGCCACTGCCACTGTGGTTTGGAACCCGAGATGCCTAGGGGGGGCGTTCGGTCTTGGAGGCAGGCATGCGGAGTGTTCACAGCGCCCCGAACTCCCCAACCAGAGACCCTGGGCAGCAGTCCACCCCCGTGGCCCCTCCCCCGCCAACCTTCCCCTGACACCCCCCCCACGCACCCCCCATCACCAGGACAGGACTGAGCGATACGGGAGCCCGGCTGACAGAGACAGACACACAGACACACAGGGAAAGACAGACAGGCACACGGAGGGGTAGTCGGAGCGAGAGAGGAAGAGAGAGACACGGGGAGAACGAGGATCCAACACTCAGACCCGCACTGAACCCCCGAACAGACACACAGAGACCCTGACCTGGATGCGGATGGGGATACGGAAAGGGACGGACTCGCCGGTGCACGCAAGGGACCCAGACACACACCACACACACCGGAGGCTGTGTTGGCGAGGCAGCTAGGCTCTGGGGGTGTGGTGGAGCTTGGCCAGGTTTTGGCAAGCTCACCGCGCCCTGGTGCTGCTAGAGGAGCCCCTCGGAGCGCCAGGAAGCACAGCCAAGTTGCCTGGAATCCCCTTCTGCTCCCATGCCTGCCCAGCAACCACACTGGCCTGGGGGCATGCGGGGGACTCTTTCCTTGGTCTCGTCGTTTATTTGGGGGTACCCCTCGACGCCGACGCCGTGGTGCCGGGCGCGCCCCCACTGCCTTGCTGAGGGAGGGGGCCTTGCTGTTAGCTGCGCTGCTGTGGGGAGAAAGACTTCGGCCCAGGGTGCCAGCGGCCCCGAGGGCCAGGGCGGTCGGCCATCTTTGGTGCTGGGCAGAGGGAGGGAGGGCCCAGGGCGGGGCCCAGGGGCAAAGGGACGGTGGTCGGCGGGAAGGAAGAGAAGGCCCTGCGGAGCTGGAGTGCAGCCCAGGGCTGGTGGGAGAAGGTGTAGGCGTGCCCAGTCACCAGGGGGAGCCGGTTGTCCGGCGGCTTGGGCATCCAGGGCGGCCCAAGGGAATGGCGAGGGGCGGCGGCATGAGGGCCCCAAGGCCAGGAACCAGGGAGTGCACGCATGGGAGGCAGGGTCAACTCCCGCACGCCCTCCCCCCGCCCCAACGCCCCCCCAGTCCTCGCCACCTTCGCCCACTCCCTCCCTCCGTTGCGGCTGTCCTCTCTGCTGCCTCAACCTCCCCACCCCGTTCCCATCGCCGCCCAGCGAGCCCCACTGGTTCCTGTGAGGGTGGGCCTTGTTGCTTGGAGTTGGAGGAGCTGGGTTGGAGCCGCCAGTCCCTGCAGCGGGCGGCTCCAGCGGGCCTGTGAATCGCCGTGGGGTGCCCGGGAGTAAGGGGGCAGCGGAGCAAGGGATGTTTGGAGGAAGGCTTGCTGGGCAAAGGGGGGCGGTGGAGGCACAGGGAGAAGAAGGGAGGCCGAAGGAGAAAGAAAAAAGCCAAGAAAGTAGCCTCAGAACCAGAGTCCAGGGCACCCGGGAACGGTCTCCCATCCAAGTCCTGACCGGATCCGACCCTGCTTAGCTTCCAAGAGCAGAAGAGATGCGCTGCCATCAGGCCACTAGGGCCATAGGCCTGAGAGGCTGCTGCTGCGACCCACATCAGACTGCTCTGGGCCTCCGGGCCCCAGCGTGCTCCTCTTGTCACCCCTCCACCTGCCCTGTGCTTTGCTCCTGCGTGCCTGCGAGCCTGCCTTGGGGTGAGGCGCCTCCAGCATCTCAGAGTCGCAGAAGTCCTGGCGATCTCCCCAAGTGTCTCTGGACTTCCCAGCAGGACCGCCCCCTCCGCCGCCGCTCCCGCCGCCGCCTCCTCCTCCTCCTCCTCCTCCTCCCCCGCCGCCACCGCCGCCTCCGCCGCCGCTGTCGTTTGGAACCCGAGATGCCTAGGGGGGGCGTTCGGTCTTGGAGGCAGGCATGCGGAGTGTTCTCAGCGCCCCCAACTCCCCAACCGCAGCCCTGGGTCTAGCGTGGCAAGCCACCCCGCCTTGCTCAATGGCGGCCCGAAGTCAAGGGCGCCACCAGAGACCCTGGGCAGCAGTCCACCGCCGTGGCCCGTCCCCCTCTATCCTTCCCGTGACACCCCTCCCCCACGAACCCCCCATCACCAGGACAGGACTGAGAGATACGGGAGCCCGGCTGACATAGACAGACACAAAGACACACAGGGAAAGCCAGAGATACGCACGGAGGGGTAGTCGGAGCGAGAGAGGAAGAGAGAGACACGGGGAGACCGAGGATCCAACACACAGACCCGCACTGAACCCCCGAACAGACACACAGAGATCCTGACCTGGATGCGGATGGGGACACGGAAAGGGACAGCCTCGCCGGTGCACGCAAGGGACCCAGACACACACCACACACACCGGAGGCTGTGTTGGCGAGGCAGCTAGCCTCTGGGGGTGTGGTGGAGCTTGGCCAGGTTTTGGCAAGCTGACCGCGCCCTGGTGCTGCTAGAGGAGCCCCTCGGAGCGCCAGGAAGCACAGCCAAGTTGCCTGGAATCCCCTTCTGCTCCCATGCCTGCCCAGCAACTACACTGGCCTGGGGGCATGCGGGGGACTCTTTCCTTGGTCTCGTCGTTTATTTGGGGGTACCCCTCGACGCCGACGCCGTGGTGCCGGGCGCGCCCCCACTGCCTTGCTGAGGGAGCGGGCCTCGCTGTTAGGTGCGCTGCTGTGGGGAGAAGGACTTAGGCTCAGGGTGCCAGCGGCCCCAAGGTCCAGGGCGGTCGGCCATCTTTGGTGCTGGGCAGAGGGAGCGAGGGCCCAGGGCGGGGCCCAGGGGCAAAGGGACGGTGGTCGGCGGGAAGGAAGAGAAGGCCCTGCGGGGCTGGAGCGCAGCGCAGGGCTGGTGGGAGAAGGTGTAGGCGTGCCCAGTCACCAGGGGGAGCCTGTTGTCCGGTGGCTTGGGCATCCAGGGCGACCCAAGGGAAAGGCGAGGGGCGGCGGCATGAGGGCCCCAAGGGCAGGAACGAGGGAGGGCACGCATGGGAGGCAGGGTGAACTCCCGCACGCGCTCCCCCCTCCCCATCGCCCCCCAGTCCTCGCCACCTTCGCCCACTCCCTCCCTCCGTAGCGGCTGCCCTCTCTGAGGCCTCAGCCTCCACACCCCGTTCCCATCGCCCCCCAGCGAGCCCCACTGGTTCCTGTGAGGGTGGGCCTTGTGACTTGGAGTTGGAGGAGCTGGATTCGAGCCGCCTGTCGCTGCAGCGGGCGGCTCCAGCGGGCCTATGAACCGCCGTGGGGTGCCCGGGGGTAAGGGGGCAACGGGGCAAGGGATGTTTGGAGGAAGGCTTGCTGGGCAAAGGGGGGCGGTGGAGGCACAGGGAGAAGAAGGGAGGCCGAAGGAGAAAGAAAAAAGCCAAGAAAGTAGCCTCAGAACAAGAGTGCAGGGCACCCGGGAACGGTCTCCCATCCAAGTCCTGAGCGGATCCGACCCTGCTTAGCTTCCAAGAGCAGAAGAGATGCGCTGCCATCAGGCCGCTAGGGCCAAAGGCCTGAGAGGCTGATGCTGCGACTCCCAGCAGACTGCTCTTGGCCTCCGAGCCCCAGCGTGCTCCTCTCGTCAACCCCTCCGCCTGCCCTGGCCTTGGCTCCTGCGTGCCTGCGCGCCTGCCTTGGGGTGAGGCGCCTCCAGCATCTCAGAGTCGCAGAAGTCCCGGCGATCTCCCCAACTGTCTCTGGACTTCCCAGCCGGACCGCCCCCTCCGCCGCCGCTCCCGCCGCCGTCGCCTCCTCCTACGCCGCCGCCGCCGCCGCCGCCGCCACTGTGGTTTGGAACCCGAGATGCCTAGGGGGGGCGTTCGGTCTTGGAGGCAGGCATGCGGAGTGTTCACAGCGCCCCGAACTCCCCAACCAGAGACCCTGGGCAGCAGTCCACCCCCGTGGCCCCACCCCCGCCAACCTTCCCCTGACAACCCCCCACGCACCCCCCATCACCAGGACAGGACTGAGAGATACGGGAGCCCGGCTGACAGAGACAGACACACAGACACACAGGGAAAGACAGAGAGGCACACGGAGGGGTAGTCGGAGCGAGAGAGGAAGAGAGAGACACGGGGAGAACGAGGATCCAACACACAGACCCGCACTGAACCCCCGAACAGACAGACAGAGACCCTGACCTGGATGCGGATGGGGACACGGAAAGGGACGGACTCGCCGGTGCACGCAAGGGACCCAGACACACACCACACACACCGGAGGCTGTGTTGGCGAGGCAGCTAGCCTCTGGGGGTGTGGTGGAGCTTGGCCAGGTTTTGGCAAGCTGACCGCGCCCTGGTGCTGCTAGAGGAGCCCCTCGGAGCGCCAGGAAGCACAGCCAAGTTGCCTGGAATCCCCTTCTGCTCCCATGCCTGCCCAGCAACCACACTGGCCTGGGGGCATGCGGGGGACTCTTTCCTTGGTCTCGTCGTTTATTTGGGGGTACCCCTCGACGCCGACGCCGTGGTGCCGGGCGCGCCCCCACTGCCTTGCTGAGGGAGCGGGCCTTGCTGTTAGCTGCGCTGCTGTGGGGAGAAGGACTTCGGCCCAGGGTGCCAGCGGCCCCGAGGGCCAGGGCGGTCGGCCATTTTGGTGCTGGGCAGAGGGAGGGAGGGCCCAGGGCGGGGCCCAGGGGCAAAGGGACGGTGGTCGGCGGGAAGGAAGAGAAGGCCCTGCGGGGCTGGAGCGCAGCCCAGGGCTGGTGGGAGAAGGTGTAGGCGTGCCCAGTCACCAGGGGGAGCCGGTTGTTCGGCGGCTTGGGCATCCAGGGCGGCCCAAGGGAATGGCGAGGGGCGGCGGCATGAGGGCCCCAAGGCCAGGAACCAGGGAGTGCACGCATGGGAGGCAGGGTGAACTCCCGCCCGCGCTCCCCCCGCCCCATCGCCCCCCCAGTCCTCGCCACCTTCGCCCACTCCCTCCCTCCGAAGCGGCAGCCCTCTCTGCCGCCTCAGCCTCCCCACCCCCTTCCCATCGCCCCCCCGCGAGCCCCACTGGTTCCTGTGAGGGTGGGCCTTGTGACTTGGAGTTGGAGGAGCTGGGTTGGAGCCGCCTGTCGCTGCAGCGGGCGGCTCCAGCGGGCCTGTGAACCGCCGTGGGGTGCCCGGGGGTAAGGGGGCAACGGGGCAAGGGATGTTTGGAGGAAGGCTTGCTGGGCAAAGGGGGGCGGTGGAGGCACAGGGAGAAGAAGGGAGGCCGAAGGAGAAAGAAAAAAGCCAAGAAAGTAGCCTCAGAACAAGAGTGCAGGGCACCCGGGAACGGTCTCCCATCCAAGTCCTGAGCGGATCCGACCCTGCTTAGCTTCCAAGAGCAGAAGAGATGCGCTGCCATCAGGCCGCTAGGGCCAGAGGCCTGAGAGGCTGCTGCTGCGACCCACAGCAGACTGCTCTGGGCCTCCGAGCCCCAGCGTGCTCCTCTCGTCAACCCCTCCGCCTGCCCTGGCCTTGGCTCCTGCGTGCCTGCGAGCCTGCCTTGGGGTGAGGCGCCTCCAGCATCTCAGAGTCCCAGAAGTCCCGGCGATCTCCCCAACTGTCTCTGGACTTCCCAGCCGGACCGCCCCCTCCGCCGCCGCTCCCGCCGCCGCCGCCTCCTCCTACGCCGCCGCCGCCGCCGCCACTGCCACTGTGGTTTGGAACCCGAGATGCCTAGGGGGGGCGTTCGGTCTTGGAGGCAGGCATGCGGAGTGTTCACAGCGCCCCGAACTCCCCAACCAGAGACCCTGGGCAGCAGTCCACCCCCGTGGCCCCTCCCCCGCCAACCTTCCCCTGACACCCCCCCCACGCACCCCCCATCACCAGGACAGGACTGAGCGATACGGGAGCCCGGCTGACAGAGACAGACACACAGACACACAGGGAAAGACAGACAGGCACACGGAGGGGTAGTCGGAGCGAGAGAGGAAGAGAGAGACACGGGGAGAACGAGGATCCAACACTCAGACCCGCACTGAACCCCCGAACAGACACACAGAGACCCTGACCTGGATGCGGATGGGGATACGGAAAGGGACGGACTCGCCGGTGCACGCAAGGGACCCAGACACACACCACACACACCGGAGGCTGTGTTGGCGAGGCAGCTAGGCTCTGGGGGTGTGGTGGAGCTTGGCCAGGTTTTGGCAAGCTCACCGCGCCCTGGTGCTGCTAGAGGAGCCCCTCGGAGCGCCAGGAAGCACAGCCAAGTTGCCTGGAATCCCCTTCTGCTCCCATGCCTGCCCAGCAACCACACTGGCCTGGGGGCATGCGGGGGACTCTTTCCTTGGTCTCGTCGTTTATTTGGGGGTACCCCTCGACGCCGACGCCGTGGTGCCGGGCGCGCCCCCACTGCCTTGCTGAGGGAGGGGGCCTTGCTGTTAGCTGCGCTGCTGTGGGGAGAAAGACTTCGGCCCAGGGTGCCAGCGGCCCCGAGGGCCAGGGCGGTCGGCCATCTTTGGTGCTGGGCAGAGGGAGGGAGGGCCCAGGGCGGGGCCCAGGGGCAAAGGGACGGTGGTCGGCGGGAAGGAAGAGAAGGCCCTGCGGAGCTGGAGTGCAGCCCAGGGCTGGTGGGAGAAGGTGTAGGCGTGCCCAGTCACCAGGGGGAGCCGGTTGTCCGGCGGCTTGGGCATCCAGGGCGGCCCAAGGGAATGGCGAGGGGCGGCGGCATGAGGGCCCCAAGGCCAGGAACCAGGGAGTGCACGCATGGGAGGCAGGGTCAACTCCCGCACGCCCTCCCCCCGCCCCAACGCCCCCCCAGTCCTCGCCACCTTCGCCCACTCCCTCCCTCCGTTGCGGCTGTCCTCTCTGCTGCCTCAACCTCCCCACCCCGTTCCCATCGCCGCCCAGCGAGCCCCACTGGTTCCTGTGAGGGTGGGCCTTGTTGCTTGGAGTTGGAGGAGCTGGGTTGGAGCCGCCAGTCCCTGCAGCGGGCGGCTCCAGCGGGCCTGTGAATCGCCGTGGGGTGCCCGGGAGTAAGGGGGCAGCGGAGCAAGGGATGTTTGGAGGAAGGCTTGCTGGGCAAAGGGGGGCGGTGGAGGCACAGGGAGAAGAAGGGAGGCCGAAGGAGAAAGAAAAAAGCCAAGAAAGTAGCCTCAGAACCAGAGTCCAGGGCACCCGGAAACGGTCTCCCATCCAAGTCCTGACCGGATCCGACCCTGCTTAGCTTCCAAGAGCAGAAGAGATGCGCTGCCATCAGGCCACTAGGGCCATAGGCCTGAGAGGCTGCTGCTGCGACCCACATCAGACTGCTCTGGGCCTCCGGGCCCCAGCGTGCTCCTCTTGTCACCCCTCCACCTGCCCTGTGCTTTGCTCCTGCGTGCCTGCGAGCCTGCCTTGGGGTGAGGCGCCTCCAGCATCTCAGAGTCGCAGAAGTCCTGGCGATCTCCCCAAGTGTCTCTGGACTTCCCAGCAGGACCGCCCCCTCCGCCGCCGCTCCCGCCGCCGCCTCCTCCTCCTCCTCCTCCTCCTCCTCCTCCTCCTCCTCCCCCGCCGCCACCGCCGCCTCCGCCGCCGCTGTCGTTTGGAACCCGAGATGCCTAGGGGGGGCGTTCGGTCTTGGAGGCAGGCATGCGGAGTGTTCTCAGCGCCCCCAACTCCCCAACCGCAGCCCTGGGTCTAGCGTGGCAAGCCACCCCGCCTTGCTCAATGGCGGCCCGAAGTCAAGGGCGCCACCAGAGACCCTGGGCAGCAGTCCACCGCCGTGGCCCGTCCCCCTCTAACCTTCCCGTGACACCCCCCCCCACGAACCCCCCATCACCAGGACAGGACTGAGAGATACGGGAGCCCGGCTGACATAGACAGACACAAAGACACACAGGGAAAGCCAGAGATACGCACGGAGGGGTAGTCGGAGCGAGAGAGGAAGAGAGAGACACGGGGAGACCGAGGATCCAACACACAGACCCGCACTGAACCCCCGAACAGACACACAGAGATCCTGACCTGGATGCGGATGGGGACACGGAAAGGGACAGCCTCGCCGGTGCACGCAAGGGACCCAGACACACACCACACACACCGGAGGCTGTGTTGGCGAGGCAGCTAGCCTCTGGGGGTGTGGTGGAACTTGGCCAGGTTTTGGCAAGCTGACCGCGCCCTGGTGCTGCTAGAGGAGCCCCTCGGAGCGCCAGGAAGCACAGCCAAGTTGCCTGGAATCCCCTTCTGCTCCCATGCCTGCCCAGCAACTACACTGGCCTGGGGGCATGCGGGGGACTCTTTCCTTGGTCTCGTCGTTTATTTGGGGGTACCCCTCGACGCCGACGCCGTGGTGCCGGGCGCGCCCCCACTGCCTTGCTGAGGGAGCGGGCCTCGCTGTTAGGTGCGCTGCTGTGGGGAGAAGGACTTAGGCTCAGGGTGCCAGCGGCCCCAAGGTCCAGGGCGGTCGGCCATCTTTGGTGCTGGGCAGAGGGAGCGAGGGCCCAGGGCGGGGCCCAGGGGCAAAGGGACGGTGGTCGGCGGGAAGGAAGAGAAGGCCCTGCGGGGCTGGAGCGCAGCGCAGGGCTGGTGGGAGAAGGTGTAGGCGTGCCCAGTCACCAGGGGGAGCCTGTTGTCCGGTGGCTTGGGCATCCAGGGCGACCCAAGGGAAAGGCGAGGGGCGGCGGCATGAGGGCCCCAAGGGCAGGAACGAGGGAGGGCACGCATGGGAGGCAGGGTGAACTCCCGCACGCGCTCCCCCCTCCCCATCGCCCCCCAGTCCTCGCCACCTTCGCCCACTCCCTCCCTCCGTAGCGGCTGCCCTCTCTGAGGCCTCAGCCTCCACACCCCGTTCCCATCGCCCCCCAGCGAGCCCCACTGGTTCCTGTGAGGGTGGGCCTTGTGACTTGGAGTTGGAGGAGCTGGATTCGAGCCGCCTGTCGCTGCAGCGGGCGGCTCCAGCGGGCCTATGAACCGCCGTGGGGTGCCCGGGGGTAAGGGGGCAACGGGGCAAGGGATGTTTGGAGGAAGGCTTGCTGGGCAAAGGGGGGCGGTGGAGGCACAGGGAGAAGAAGGGAGGCCGAAGGAGAAAGAAAAAAGCCAAGAAAGTAGCCTCAGAACAAGAGTGCAGGGCACCCGGGAACGGTCTCCCATCCAAGTCCTGAGCGGATCCGACCCTGCTTAGCTTCCAAGAGCAGAAGAGATGCGCTGCCATCAGGCCGCTAGGGCCAAAGGCCTGAGAGGCTGATGCTGCGACTCCCAGCAGACTGCTCTTGGCCTCCGAGCCCCAGCGTGCTCCTCTCGTCAACCCCTCCGCCTGCCCTGGCCTTGGCTCCTGCGTGCCTGCGCGCCTGCCTTGGGGTGAGGCGCCTCCAGCATCTCAGAGTCGCAGAAGTCCCGGCGATCTCCCCAACTGTCTCTGGACTTCCCAGCCGGACCGCCCCCTCCGCCGCCGCTCCCGCCGCCGTCGCCTCCTCCTACGCCGCCGCCGCCGCCGCCGCCGCCACTGTGGTTTGGAACCCGAGATGCCTAGGGGGGGCGTTCGGTCTTGGAGGCAGGCATGCGGAGTGTTCACAGCGCCCCGAACTCCCCAACCAGAGACCCTGGGCAGCAGTCCACCCCCGTGGCCCCACCCCCGCCAACCTTCCCCTGACAACCCCCCACGCACCCCCCATCACCAGGACAGGACTGAGAGATACGGGAGCCCGGCTGACAGAGACAGACACACAGACACACAGGGAAAGACAGAGAGGCACACGGAGGGGTAGTCGGAGCGAGAGAGGAAGAGAGAGACACGGGGAGAACGAGGATCCAACACACAGACCCGCACTGAACCCCCGAACAGACAGACAGAGACCCTGACCTGGATGCGGATGGGGACACGGAAAGGGACGGACTCGCCGGTGCACGCAAGGGACCCAGACACACACCACACACACCGGAGGCTGTGTTGGCGAGGCAGCTAGCCTCTGGGGGTGTGGTGGAGCTTGGCCAGGTTTTGGCAAGCTGACCGTGCCCTGGTGCTGCTAGAGGAGCCCCTCGGAGCGCCAGGAAGCACAGCCAAGTTGCCTGGAATCCCCTTCTGCTCCCATGCCTGCCCAGCAACTACACTGGCCTGGGGGCATGCGGGGGACTCTTTCCTTGGTCTCGTCGTTTATTTGGGGGTACCCCTCGACGCCGACGCCGTGGTGCCGGGCGCGCCCCCACTGCCTTGCTGAGGGAGCGGGCCTCGCTGTTAGGTGCGCTGCTGTGGGGAGAAGGACTTAGGCTCAGGGTGCCAGCGGCCCCAAGGTCCAGGGCGGTCGGCCATCTTTGGTGCTGGGCAGAGGGAGCGAGGGCCCAGGGCGGGGCCCAGGGGCAAAGGGACGGTGGTCGGCGGGAAGGAAGAGAAGGCCCTGCGGGGCTGGAGCGCAGCGCAGGGCTGGTGGGAGAAGGTGTAGGCGTGCCCAGTCACCAGGGGGAGCCTGTTGTCCGGTGGCTTGGGCATCCAGGGCGACCCAAGGGAAAGGCGAGGGGCGGCGGCATGAGGGCCCCAAGGGCAGGAACGAGGGAGGGCACGCATGGGAGGCAGGGTGAACTCCCGCACGCGCTCCCCCCTCCCCATCGCCCCCCAGTCCTCGCCACCTTCGCCCACTCCCTCCCTCCGTAGCGGCTGCCCTCTCTGAGGCCTCAGCCTCCACACCCCGTTCCCATCGCCCCCCAGCGAGCCCCACTGGTTCCTGTGAGGGTGGGCCTTGTGACTTGGAGTTGGAGGAGCTGGATTCGAGCCGCCTGTCGCTGCAGCGGGCGGCTCCAGCGGGCCTATGAACCGCCGTGGGGTGCCCGGGGGTAAGGGGGCAACGGGGCAAGGGATGTTTGGAGGAAGGCTTGCTGGGCAAAGGGGGGCGGTGGAGGCACAGGGAGAAGAAGGGAGGCCGAAGGAGAAAGAAAAAAGCCAAGAAAGTAGCCTCAGAACAAGAGTGCAGGGCACCCGGGAACGGTCTCCCATCCAAGTCCTGAGCGGATCCGACCCTGCTTAGCTTCCAAGAGCAGAAGAGATGCGCTGCCATCAGGCCGCTAGGGCCAAAGGCCTGAGAGGCTGATGCTGCGACTCCCAGCAGACTGCTCTGGGCCTCCGAGCCCCAGCGTGCTCCTCTCGTCAACCCCTCCGCCTGCCCTGGCCTTGGCTCCTGCGTGCCTGCGCGCCTGCCTTGGGGTGAGGCGCCTCCAGCATCTCAGAGTCGCAGAAGTCCCGGCGATCTCCCCAACTGTCTCTGGACTTCCCAGCCGGACCGCCCCCTCCGCCGCCGCTCCCGCCGCCGTCGCCTCCTCCTACGCCGCCGCCGCCGCCGCCGCCGCCACTGTGGTTTGGAACCCGAGATGCCTAGGGGGGGCGTTCGGTCTTGGAGGCAGGCATGCGGAGTGTTCACAGCGCCCCGAACTCCCCAACCAGAGACCCTGGGCAGCAGTCCACCCCCGTGGCCCCACCCCCGCCAACCTTCCCCTGACAACCCCCCACGCACCCCCCATCACCAGGACAGGACTGAGAGATACGGGAGCCCGGCTGACAGAGACAGACACACAGACACACAGGGAAAGACAGAGAGGCACACGGAGGGGTAGTCGGAGCGAGAGAGGAAGAGAGAGACACGGGGAGAACGAGGATCCAACACACAGACCCGCACTGAACCCCCGAACAGACAGACAGAGACCCTGACCTGGATGCGGATGGGGACACGGAAAGGGACGGACTCGCCGGTGCACGCAAGGGACCCAGACACACACCACACACACCGGAGGCTGTGTTGGCGAGGCAGCTAGCCTCTGGGGGTGTGGTGGAGCTTGGCCAGGTTTTGGCAAGCTGACCGCGCCCTGGTGCTGCTAGAGGAGCCCCTCGGAGCGCCAGGAAGCACAGCCAAGTTGCCTGGAATCCCCTTCTGCTCCCATGCCTGCCCAGCAACCACACTGGCCTGGGGGCATGCGGGGGACTCTTTCCTTGGTCTCGTCGTTTATTTGGGGGTACCCCTCGACGCCGACGCCGTGGTGCCGGGCGCGCCCCCACTGCCTTGCTGAGGGAGCGGGCCTTGCTGTTAGCTGCGCTGCTGTGGGGAGAAGGACTTCGGCCCAGGGTGCCAGCGGCCCCGAGGGCCAGGGCGGTCGGCCATTTTGGTGCTGGGCAGAGGGAGGGAGGGCCCAGGGCGGGGCCCAGGGGCAAAGGGACGGTGGTCGGCGGGAAGGAAGAGAAGGCCCTGCGGGGCTGGAGCGCAGCCCAGGGCTGGTGGGAGAAGGTGTAGGCGTGCCCAGTCACCAGGGGGAGCCGGTTGTTCGGCGGCTTGGGCATCCAGGGCGGCCCAAGGGAATGGCGAGGGGCGGCGGCATGAGGGCCCCAAGGCCAGGAACCAGGGAGTGCACGCATGGGAGGCAGGGTGAACTCCCGCCCGCGCTCCCCCCGCCCCATCGCCCCCCCAGTCCTCGCCACCTTCGCCCACTCCCTCCCTCCGAAGCGGCAGCCCTCTCTGCCGCCTCAGCCTCCCCACCCCCTTCCCATCGCCCCCCCGCGAGCCCCACTGGTTCCTGTGAGGGTGGGCCTTGTGACTTGGAGTTGGAGGAGCTGGGTTGGAGCCGCCTGTCGCTGCAGCGGGCGGCTCCAGCGGGCCTGTGAACCGCCGTGGGGTGCCCGGGGGTAAGGGGGCAACGGGGCAAGGGATGTTTGGAGGAAGGCTTGCTGGGCAAAGGGGGGCGGTGGAGGCACAGGGAGAAGAAGGGAGGCCGAAGGAGAAAGAAAAAAGCCAAGAAAGTAGCCTCAGAACAAGAGTGCAGGGCACCCGGGAACGGTCTCCCATCCAAGTCCTGAGCGGATCCGACCCTGCTTAGCTTCCAAGAGCAGAAGAGATGCGCTGCCATCAGGCCGCTAGGGCCAGAGGCCTGAGAGGCTGCTGCTGCGACCCACAGCAGACTGCTCTGGGCCTCCGAGCCCCAGCGTGCTCCTCTCGTCAACCCCTCCGCCTGCCCTGGCTTTGGCTCCTGCGTGCCTGCGAGCCTGCCTTGGGGTGAGGCGCCTCCAGCATCTCAGAGTCCCAGAAGTCCCGGCGATCTCCCCAACTGTCTCTGGACTTCCCAGCCGGACCGCCCCCTCCGCCGCCGCTCCCGCCGCCGCCGCCTCCTCCTACGCCGCCGCCGCCGCCGCCACTGCCACTGTGGTTTGGAACCCGAGATGCCTAGGGGGGGCGTTCGGTCTTGGAGGCAGGCATGCGGAGTGTTCACAGCGCCCCGAACTCCCCAACCAGAGACCCTGGGCAGCAGTCCACCCCCGTGGCCCCTCCCCCGCCAACCTTCCCCTGACACCCCCCCCACGCACCCCCCATCACCAGGACAGGACTGAGCGATACGGGAGCCCGGCTGACAGAGACAGACACACAGACACACAGGGAAAGACAGACAGGCACACGGAGGGGTAGTCGGAGCGAGAGAGGAAGAGAGAGACACGGGGAGAACGAGGATCCAACACTCAGACCCGCACTGAACCCCCGAACAGACACACAGAGACCCTGACCTGGATGCGGATGGGGATACGGAAAGGGACGGACTCGCCGGTGCACGCAAGGGACCCAGACACACACCACACACACCGGAGGCTGTGTTGGCGAGGCAGCTAGGCTCTGGGGGTGTGGTGGAGCTTGGCCAGGTTTTGGCAAGCTCACCGCGCCCTGGTGCTGCTAGAGGAGCCCCTCGGAGCGCCAGGAAGCACAGCCAAGTTGCCTGGAATCCCCTTCTGCTCCCATGCCTGCCCAGCAACCACACTGGCCTGGGGGCATGCGGGGGACTCTTTCCTTGGTCTCGTCGTTTATTTGGGGGTACCCCTCGACGCCGACGCCGTGGTGCCGGGCGCGCCCCCACTGCCTTGCTGAGGGAGGGGGCCTTGCTGTTAGCTGCGCTGCTGTGGGGAGAAAGACTTCGGCCCAGGGTGCCAGCGGCCCCGAGGGCCAGGGCGGTCGGCCATCTTTGGTGCTGGGCAGAGGGAGGGAGGGCCCAGGGCGGGGCCCAGGGGCAAAGGGACGGTGGTCGGCGGGAAGGAAGAGAAGGCCCTGCGGAGCTGGAGTGCAGCCCAGGGCTGGTGGGAGAAGGTGTAGGCGTGCCCAGTCACCAGGGGGAGCCGGTTGTCCGGCGGCTTGGGCATCCAGGGCGGCCCAAGGGAATGGCGAGGGGCGGCGGCATGAGGGCCCCAAGGCCAGGAACCAGGGAGTGCACGCATGGGAGGCAGGGTCAACTCCCGCACGCCCTCCCCCGGCCCCAACGCCCCCCCAGTCCTCGCCACCTTCGCCCACTCCCTCCCTCCGTTGCGGCTGTCCTCTCTGCTGCCTCAACCTCCCCACCCCGTTCCCATCGCCGCCCAGCGAGCCCCACTGGTTCCTGTGAGGGTGGGCCTTGTTGCTTGGAGTTGGAGGAGCTGGGTTGGAGCCGCCAGTCCCTGCAGCGGGCGGCTCCAGCGGGCCTGTGAATCGCCGTGGGGTGCCCGGGAGTAAGGGGGCAGCGGAGCAAGGGATGTTTGGAGGAAGGCTTGCTGGGCAAAGGGGGGCGGTGGAGGCACAGGGAGAAGAAGGGAGGCCGAAGGAGAAAGAAAAAAGCCAAGAAAGTAGCCTCAGAACCAGAGTCCAGGGCACCCGGGAACGGTCTCCCATCCAAGTCCTGACCGGATCCGACCCTGCTTAGCTTCCAAGAGCAGAAGAGATGCGCTGCCATCAGGCCACTAGGGCCATAGGCCTGAGAGGCTGCTGCTGCGACCCACATCAGACTGCTCTGGGCCTCCGGGCCCCAGCGTGCTCCTCTTGTCACCCCTCCACCTGCCCTGTGCTTTGCTCCTGCGTGCCTGCGAGCCTGCCTTGGGGTGAGGCGCCTCCAGCATCTCAGAGTCGCAGAAGTCCTGGCGATCTCCCCAAGTGTCTCTGGACTTCCCAGCAGGACCGCCCCCTCCGCCGCCGCTCCCGCCGCCGCCTCCTCCTCCTCCTCCTCCTCCTCCTCCTCCTCCTCCCCCGCCGCCACCGCCGCCTCCGCCGCCGCTGTCGTTTGGAACCCGAGATGCCTAGGGGGGGCGTTCGGTCTTGGAGGCAGGCATGCGGAGTGTTCTCAGCGCCCCCAACTCCCCAACCGCAGCCCTGGGTCTAGCGTGGCAAGCCACCCCGCCTTGCTCAATGGCGGCCCGAAGTCAAGGGCGCCACCAGAGACCCTGGGCAGCAGTCCACCGCCGTGGCCCGTCCCCCTCTATCCTTCCCGTGACACCCCTCCCCCACGAACCCCCCATCACCAGGACAGGACTGAGAGATACGGGAGCCCGGCTGACATAGACAGACACAAAGACACACAGGGAAAGCCAGAGATACGCACGGAGGGGTAGTCGGAGCGAGAGAGGAAGAGAGAGACACGGGGAGACCGAGGATCCAACACACAGACCCGCACTGAACCCCCGAACAGACACACAGAGATCCTGACCTGGATGCGGATGGGGACACGGAAAGGGACAGCCTCGCCGGTGCACGCAAGGGACCCAGACACACACCACACACACCGGAGGCTGTGTTGGCGAGGCAGCTAGCCTCTGGGGGTGTGGTGGAGCTTGGCCAGGTTTTGGCAAGCTGACCGCGCCCTGGTGCTGCTAGAGGAGCCCCTCGGAGCGCCAGGAAGCACAGCCAAGTTGCCTGGAATCCCCTTCTGCTCCCATGCCTGCCCAGCAACTACACTGGCCTGGGGGCATGCGGGGGACTCTTTCCTTGGTCTCGTCGTTTATTTGGGGGTACCCCTCGACGCCGACGCCGTGGTGCCGGGCGCGCCCCCACTGCCTTGCTGAGGGAGCGGGCCTCGCTGTTAGGTGCGCTGCTGTGGGGAGAAGGACTTAGGCTCAGGGTGCCAGCGGCCCCAAGGTCCAGGGCGGTCGGCCATCTTTGGTGCTGGGCAGAGGGAGCGAGGGCCCAGGGCGGGGCCCAGGGGCAAAGGGACGGTGGTCGGCGGGAAGGAAGAGAAGGCCCTGCGGGGCTGGAGCGCAGCGCAGGGCTGGTGGGAGAAGGTGTAGGCGTGCCCAGTCACCAGGGGGAGCCTGTTGTCCGGTGGCTTGGGCATCCAGGGCGACCCAAGGGAAAGGCAAGGGGCGGCGGCATGAGGGCCCCAAGGGCAGGAACGAGGGAGGGCACGCATGGGAGGCAGGGTGAACTCCCGCACGCGCTCCCCCCTCCCCATCGCCCCCCAGTCCTCGCCACCTTCGCCCACTCCCTCCCTCCGTAGCGGCTGCCCTCTCTGAGGCCTCAGCCTCCACACCCCGTTCCCATCGCCCCCCAGCGAGCCCCACTGGTTCCTGTGAGGGTGGGCCTTGTGACTTGGAGTTGGAGGAGCTCGATTCGAGCCGCCTGTCGCTGCAGCGGGCGGCTCCAGCGGGCCTATGAACCGCCGTGGGGTGCCCGGGGGTAAGGGGGCAACGGGGCAAGGGATGTTTGGAGGAAGGCTTGCTGGGCAAAGGGGGGCGGTGGAGGCACAGGGAGAAGAAGGGAGGCCGAAGGAGAAAGAAAAAAGCCAAGAAAGTAGCCTCAGAACAAGAGTGCAGGGCACCCGGGAACGGTCTCCCATCCAAGTCCTGAGCGGATCCGACCCTGCTTAGCTTCCAAGAGCAGAAGAGATGCGCTGCCATCAGGCCGCTAGGGCCAAAGGCCTGAGAGGCTGATGCTGCGACTCCCAGCAGACTGCTCTTGGCCTCCGAGCCCCAGCGTGCTCCTCTCGTCAACCCCTCCGCCTGCCCTGGCCTTGGCTCCTGCGTGCCTGCGCGCCTGCCTTGGGGTGAGGCGCCTCCAGCATCTCAGAGTCGCAGAAGTCCCGGCGATCTCCCCAACTGTCTCTGGACTTCCCAGCCGGACCGCCCCCTCCGCCGCCGCTCCCGCCGCCGTCGCCTCCTCCTACGCCGCCGCCGCCGCCGCCACTGTGGTTTGGAACCCGAGATGCCTAGGGGGGGCGTTCGGTCTTGGAGGCAGGCATGCGGAGTGTTCACAGCGCCCCGAACTCCCCAACCAGAGACCCTGGGCAGCAGTCCACCCCCGTGGCCCCACCCCCGCGAACCTTCCCCTGACAACCCCCCACGCACCCCCCATCACCAGGACAGGACTGAGAGATACGGGAGCCCGGCTGACAGAGACAGACACACAGACACACAGGGAAAGACAGAGAGGCACACGGAGGGGTAGTCGGAGCGAGAGAGGAAGAGAGAGACACGGGGAGAACGAGGATCCAACACACAGACCCGCACTGAACCCCCGAACAGACAGACAGAGACCCTGACCTGGATGCGGATGGGGACACGGAAAGGGACGGACTCGCCGGTGCACGCAAGGGACCCAGACACACACCACACACACCGGAGGCTGTGTTGGCGAGGCAGCTAGCCTCTGGGGGTGTGGTGGAGCTTGGCCAGGTTTTGGCAAGCTGACCGCGCCCTGGTGCTGCTAGAGGAGCCCCTCGGAGCGCCAGGAAGCACAGCCAAGTTGCCTGGAATCCCCTTCTGCTCCCATGCCTGCCCAGCAACCACACTGGCCTGGGGGCATGCGGGGGACTCTTTCCTTGGTCTCGTCGTTTATTTGGGGGTACCCCTCGACGCCGACGCCGTGGTGCCGGGCGCGCCCCCACTGCCTTGCTGAGGGAGCGGGCCTTGCTGTTAGCTGCGCTGCTGTGGGGAGAAGGACTTCGGCCCAGGGTGCCAGCGGCCCCGAGGGCCAGGGCGGTCGGCCATTTTGGTGCAGGGCAGAGGGAGGGAGGGCCCAGGGCGGGGCCCAGGGGCAAAGGGACGGTGGTCGGCGGGAAGGAAGAGAAGGCCCTGCGGGGCTGGAGCGCAGCCCAGGGCTGGTGGGAGAAGGTGTAGGCGTGCCCAGTCACCAGGGGGAGCCGGTTGTTCGGCGGCTTGGGCATCCAGGGCGGCCCAAGGGAATGGCGAGGGGCGGCGGCATGAGGGCCCCAAGGCCAGGAACCAGGGAGTGCACGCATGGGAGGCAGGGTGAACTCCCGCACGCGCTCCCCCCGCCCCATCGCCCCCCCAGTCCTCGCCACCTTCGCCCACTCCCTCCCTCCGAAGCGGCAGCCCTCTCTGCCGCCTCAGCCTCCCCACCCCCTTCCCATCGCCCCCCCGCGAGCCCCACTGGTTCCTGTGAGGGTGGGCCTTGTGACTTGGAGTTGGAGGAGCTGGGTTGGAGCCGCCTGTCGCTGTAGCGGGCGGCTCCAGCGGGCCTGTGAACCGCCGTGGGGTGCCCGGGGGTAAGGGGGCAACGGGGCAAGGGATGTTTGGAGGAAGGCTTGCTGGGCAAAGGGGGGCGGTGGAGGCACAGGGAGAAGAAGGGAGGCCGAAGGAGAAAGAAAAAAGCCAAGAAAGTAGCCTCAGAACAAGAGTGCAGGGCACCCGGGAACGGTCTCCCATCCAAGTCCTGAGCGGATCCGACCCTGCTTAGCTTCCAAGAGCAGAAGAGATGCGCTGCCATCAGGCCGCTAGGGCCAGAGGCCTGAGAGGCTGCTGCTGCGACCCACAGCAGACTGCTCTGGGCCTCCGAGCCCCAGCGTGCTCCTCTCGTCAACCCCTCCGCCTGCCCTGGCTTTGGCTCCTGCGTGCCTGCGAGCCTGCCTTGGGGTGAGGCGCCTCCAGCATCTCAGAGTCCCAGAAGTCCCGGCGATCTCCCCAACTGTCTCTGGACTTCCCAGCCGGACCGCCCCCTCCGCCGCCGCTCCCGCCGCCGCCGCCTCCTCCTACGCCGCCGCCGCCGCCGCCACTGCCACTGTGGTTTGGAACCCGAGATGCCTAGGGGGGGCGTTCGGTCTTGGAGGCAGGCATGCGGAGTGTTCACAGCGCCCCGAACTCCCCAACCAGAGACCCTGGGCAGCAGTCCACCCCCGTGGCCCCTCCCCCGCCAACCTTCCCCTGACACCCCCCCCACGCACCCCCCATCACCAGGACAGGACTGAGCGATACGGGAGCCCGGCTGACAGAGACAGACACACAGACACACAGGGAAAGACAGACAGGCACACGGAGGGGTAGTCGGAGCGAGAGAGGAAGAGAGAGACACGGGGAGAACGAGGATCCAACACTCAGACCCGCACTGAACCCCCGAACAGACACACAGAGACCCTGACCTGGATGCGGATGGGGATACGGAAAGGGACGGACTCGCCGGTGCACGCAAGGGACCCAGACACACACCACACACACCGGAGGCTGTGTTGGCGAGGCAGCTAGGCTCTGGGGGTGTGGTGGAGCTTGGCCAGGTTTTGGCAAGCTCACCGCGCCCTGGTGCTGCTAGAGGAGCCCCTCGGAGCGCCAGGAAGCACAGCCAAGTTGCCTGGAATCCCCTTCTGCTCCCATGCCTGCCCAGCAACCACACTGGCCTGGGGGCATGCGGGGGACTCTTTCCTTGGTCTCGTCGTTTATTTGGGGGTACCCCTCGACGCCGACGCCGTGGTGCCGGGCGCGCCCCCACTGCCTTGCTGAGGGAGGGGGCCTTGCTGTTAGCTGCGCTGCTGTGGGGAGAAAGACTTCGGCCCAGGGTGCCAGCGGCCCCGAGGGCCAGGGCGGTCGGCCATCTTTGGTGCTGGGCAGAGGGAGGGAGGGCCCAGGGCGGGGCCCAGGGGCAAAGGGACGGTGGTCGGCGGGAAGGAAGAGAAGGCCCTGCGGAGCTGGAGTGCAGCCCAGGGCTGGTGGGAGAAGGTGTAGGCGTGCCCAGTCACCAGGGGGAGCCGGTTGTCCGGCGGCTTGGGCATCCAGGGCGGCCCAAGGGAATGGCGAGGGGCGGCGGCATGAGGGCCCCAAGGCCAGGAACCAGGGAGTGCACGCATGGGAGGCAGGGTCAACTCCCGCACGCCCTCCCCCGGCCCCAACGCCCCCCCAGTCCTCGCCACCTTCGCCCACTCCCTCCCTCCGTTGCGGCTGTCCTCTCTGCTGCCTCAACCTCCCCACCCCGTTCCCATCGCCGCCCAGCGAGCCCCACTGGTTCCTGTGAGGGTGGGCCTTGTTGCTTGGAGTTGGAGGAGCTGGGTTGGAGCCGCCAGTCCCTGCAGCGGGCGGCTCCAGCGGGCCTGTGAATCGCCGTGGGGTGCCCGGGAGTAAGGGGGCAGCGGAGCAAGGGATGTTTGGAGGAAGGCTTGCTGGGCAAAGGGGGGCGGTGGAGGCACAGGGAGAAGAAGGGAGGCCGAAGGAGAAAGAAAAAAGCCAAGAAAGTAGCCTCAGAACCAGAGTCCAGGGCACCCGGGAACGGTCTCCCATCCAAGTCCTGACCGGATCCGACCCTGCTTAGCTTCCAAGAGCAGAAGAGATGCGCTGCCATCAGGCCACTAGGGCCATAGGCCTGAGAGGCTGCTGCTGCGACCCACATCAGACTGCTCTGGGCCTCCGGGCCCCAGCGTGCTCCTCTTGTCACCCCTCCACCTGCCCTGTGCTTTGCTCCTGCGTGCCTGCGAGCCTGCCTTGGGGTGAGGCGCCTCCAGCATCTCAGAGTCGCAGAAGTCCTGGCGATCTCCCCAAGTGTCTCTGGACTTCCCAGCAGGACCGCCCCCTCCGCCGCCGCTCCCGCCGCCGCCTCCTCCTCCTCCTCCTCCTCCTCCTCCTCCTCCTCCTCCCCGCCGCCACCGCCGCCTCCGCCGCCGCTGTCGTTTGGAACCCGAGATGCCTAGGGGGGGCGTTCGGTCTTGGAGGCAGGCATGCGGAGTGTTCTCAGCGCCCCCAACTCCCCAACCGCAGCCCTGGGTCTAGCGTGGCAAGCCACCCCGCCTTGCTCAATGGCGGCCCGAAGTCAAGGGCGCCACCAGAGACCCTGGGCAGCAGTCCACCGCCGTGGCCCGTCCCCCTCTATCCTTCCCGTGACACCCCTCCCCCACGAACCCCCCATCACCAGGACAGGACTGAGAGATACGGGAGCCCGGCTGACATAGACAGACACAAAGACACACAGGGAAAGCCAGAGATACGCACGGAGGGGTAGTCGGAGCGAGAGAGGAAGAGAGAGACACGGGGAGACCGAGGATCCAACACACAGACCCGCACTGAACCCCCGAACAGACACACAGAGATCCTGACCTGGATGCGGATGGGGACACGGAAAGGGACAGCCTCGCCGGTGCACGCAAGGGACCCAGACACACACCACACACACCGGAGGCTGTGTTGGCGAGGCAGCTAGCCTCTGGGGGTGTGGTGGAGCTTGGCCAGGTTTTGGCAAGCTGACCGCGCCCTGGTGCTGCTAGAGGAGCCCCTCGGAGCGCCAGGAAGCACAGCCAAGTTGCCTGGAATCCCCTTCTGCTCCCATGCCTGCCCAGCAACTACACTGGCCTGGGGGCATGCGGGGGACTCTTTCCTTGGTCTCGTCGTTTATTTGGGGGTACCCCTCGACGCCGACGCCGTGGTGCCGGGCGCGCCCCCACTGCCTTGCTGAGGGAGCGGGCCTCGCTGTTAGGTGCGCTGCTGTGGGGAGAAGGACTTAGGCTCAGGGTGCCAGCGGCCCCAAGGTCCAGGGCGGTCGGCCATCTTTGGTGCTGGGCAGAGGGAGCGAGGGCCCAGGGCGGGGCCCAGGGGCAAAGGGACGGTGGTCGGCGGGAAGGAAGAGAAGGCCCTGCGGGGCTGGAGCGCAGCGCAGGGCTGGTGGGAGAAGGTGTAGGCGTGCCCAGTCACCAGGGGGAGCCTGTTGTCCGGTGGCTTGGGCATCCAGGGCGACCCAAGGGAAAGGCGAGGGGCGGCGGCATGAGGGCCCCAAGGGCAGGAACGAGGGAGGGCACGCATGGGAGGCAGGGTGAACTCCCGCACGCGCTCCCCCCTCCCCATCGCCCCCCAGTCCTCGCCACCTTCGCCCACTCCCTCCCTCCGTAGCGGCTGCCCTCTCTGAGGCCTCAGCCTCCACACCCCGTTCCCATCGCCCCCCAGCGAGCCCCACTGGTTCCTGTGAGGGTGGGCCTTGTGACTTGGAGTTGGAGGAGCTGGATTCGAGCCGCCTGTCGCTGCAGCGGGCGGCTCCAGCGGGCCTATGAACCGCCGTGGGGTGCCCGGGGGTAAGGGGGCAACGGGGCAAGGGATGTTTGGAGGAAGGCTTGCTGGGCAAAGGGGGGCGGTGGAGGCACAGGGAGAAGAAGGGAGGCCGAAGGAGAAAGAAAAAAGCCAAGAAAGTAGCCTCAGAACAAGAGTGCAGGGCACCCGGGAACGGTCTCCCATCCAAGTCCTGAGCGGATCCGACCCTGCTTAGCTTCCAAGAGCAGAAGAGATGCGCTGCCATCAGGCCGCTAGGGCCAAAGGCCTGAGAGGCTGATGCTGCGACTCCCAGCAGACTGCTCTTGGCCTCCGAGCCCCAGCGTGCTCCTCTCGTCAACCCCTCCGCCTGCCCTGGCCTTGGCTCCTGCGTGCCTGCGCGCCTGCCTTGGGGTGAGGCGCCTCCAGCATCTCAGAGTCGCAGAAGTCCCGGCGATCTCCCCAACTGTCTCTGGACTTCCCAGCCGGACCGCCCCCTCCGCCGCCGCTCCCGCCGCCGTCGCCTCCTCCTACGCCGCCGCCGCCGCCGCCGCCGCCACTGTGGTTTGGAACCCGAGATGCCTAGGGGGGGCGTTCGGTCTTGGAGGCAGGCATGCGGAGTGTTCACAGCGCCCCGAACTCCCCAACCAGAGACCCTGGGCAGCAGTCCACCCCCGTGGCCCCACCCCCGCCAACCTTCCCCTGACAACCCCCCACGCACCCCCCATCACCAGGACAGGACTGAGAGATACGGGAGCCCGGCTGACAGAGACAGACACACAGACACACAGGGAAAGACAGAGAGGCACACGGAGGGGTAGTCGGAGCGAGAGAGGAAGAGAGAGACACGGGGAGAACGAGGATCCAACACACAGACCCGCACTGAACCCCCGAACAGACAGACAGAGACCCTGACCTGGATGCGGATGGGGACACGGAAAGGGACGGACTCGCCGGTGCACGCAAGGGACCCAGACACACACCACACACACCGGAGGCTGTGTTGGCGAGGCAGCTAGCCTCTGGGGGTGTGGTGGAGCTTGGCCAGGTTTTGGCAAGCTGACCGCGCCCTGGTGCTGCTAGAGGAGCCCCTCGGAGCGCCAGGAAGCACAGCCAAGTTGCCTGGAATCCCCTTCTGCTCCCATGCCTGCCCAGCAACCACACTGGCCTGGGGGCATGCGGGGGACTCTTTCCTTGGTCTCGTCGTTTATTTGGGGGTACCCCTCGACGCCGACGCCGTGGTGCCGGGCGCGCCCCCACTGCCTTGCTGAGGGAGCGGGCCTTGCTGTTAGCTGCGCTGCTGTGGGGAGAAGGACTTCGGCCCAGGGTGCCAGCGGCCCCGAGGGCCAGGGCGGTCGGCCATTTTGGTGCTGGGCAGAGGGAGGGAGGGCCCAGGGCGGGGCCCAGGGGCAAAGGGACGGTGGTCGGCGGGAAGGAAGAGAAGGCCCTGCGGGGCTGGAGCGCAGCCCAGGGCTGGTGGGAGAAGGTGTAGGCGTGCCCAGTCACCAGGGGGAGCCGGTTGTTCGGCGGCTTGGGCATCCAGGGCGGCCCAAGGGAATGGCGAGGGGCGGCGGCATGAGGGCCCCAAGGCCAGGAACCAGGGAGTGCACGCATGGGAGGCAGGGTGAACTCCCGCCCGCGCTCCCCCCGCCCCATCGCCCCCCCAGTCCTCGCCACCTTCGCCCACTCCCTCCCTCCGAAGCGGCAGCCCTCTCTGCCGCCTCAGCCTCCCCACCCCCTTCCCATCGCCCCCCCGCGAGCCCCACTGGTTCCTGTGAGGGTGGGCCTTGTGACTTGGAGTTGGAGGAGCTGGGTTGGAGCCGCCTGTCGCTGCAGCGGGCGGCTCCAGCGGGCCTGTGAACCGCCGTGGGGTGCCCGGGGGTAAGGGGGCAACGGGGCAAGGGATGTTTGGAGGAAGGCTTGCTGGGCAAAGGGGGGCGGTGGAGGCACAGGGAGAAGAAGGGAGGCCGAAGGAGAAAGAAAAAAGCCAAGAAAGTAGCCTCAGAACAAGAGTGCAGGGCACCCGGGAACGGTCTCCCATCCAAGTCCTGAGCGGATCCGACCCTGCTTAGCTTCCAAGAGCAGAAGAGATGCGCTGCCATCAGGCCGCTAGGGCCAGAGGCCTGAGAGGCTGCTGCTGCGACCCACAGCAGACTGCTCTGGGCCTCCGAGCCCCAGCGTGCTCCTCTCGTCAACCCCTCCGCCTGCCCTGGCCTTGGCTCCTGCGTGCCTGCGAGCCTGCCTTGGGGTGAGGCGCCTCCAGCATCTCAGAGTCCCAGAAGTCCCGGCGATCTCCCCAACTGTCTCTGGACTTCCCAGCCGGACCGCCCCCTCCGCCGCCGCTCCCGCCGCCGCCGCCTCCTCCTACGCCGCCGCCGCCGCCGCCACTGCCACTGTGGTTTGGAACCCGAGATGCCTAGGGGGGGCGTTCGGTCTTGGAGGCAGGCATGCGGAGTGTTCACAGCGCCCCGAACTCCCCAACCAGAGACCCTGGGCAGCAGTCCACCCCCGTGGCCCCTCCCCCGCCAACCTTCCCCTGACACCCCCCCCACGCACCCCCCATCACCAGGACAGGACTGAGCGATACGGGAGCCCGGCTGACAGAGACAGACACACAGACACACAGGGAAAGACAGACAGGCACACGGAGGGGTAGTCGGAGCGAGAGAGGAAGAGAGAGACACGGGGAGAACGAGGATCCAACACTCAGACCCGCACTGAACCCCCGAACAGACACACAGAGACCCTGACCTGGATGCGGATGGGGATACGGAAAGGGACGGACTCGCCGGTGCACGCAAGGGACCCAGACACACACCACACACACCGGAGGCTGTGTTGGCGAGGCAGCTAGGCTCTGGGGGTGTGGTGGAGCTTGGCCAGGTTTTGGCAAGCTCACCGCGCCCTGGTGCTGCTAGAGGAGCCCCTCGGAGCGCCAGGAAGCACAGCCAAGTTGCCTGGAATCCCCTTCTGCTCCCATGCCTGCCCAGCAACCACACTGGCCTGGGGGCATGCGGGGGACTCTTTCCTTGGTCTCGTCGTTTATTTGGGGGTACCCCTCGACGCCGACGCCGTGGTGCCGGGCGCGCCCCCACTGCCTTGCTGAGGGAGGGGGCCTTGCTGTTAGCTGCGCTGCTGTGGGGAGAAAGACTTCGGCCCAGGGTGCCAGCGGCCCCGAGGGCCAGGGCGGTCGGCCATCTTTGGTGCTGGGCAGAGGGAGGGAGGGCCCAGGGCGGGGCCCAGGGGCAAAGGGACGGTGGTCGGCGGGAAGGAAGAGAAGGCCCTGCGGAGCTGGAGTGCAGCCCAGGGCTGGTGGGAGAAGGTGTAGGCGTGCCCAGTCACCAGGGGGAGCCGGTTGTCCGGCGGCTTGGGCATCCAGGGCGGCCCAAGGGAATGGCGAGGGGCGGCGGCATGAGGGCCCCAAGGCCAGGAACCAGGGAGTGCACGCATGGGAGGCAGGGTCAACTCCCGCACGCCCTCCCCCGGCCCCAACGCCCCCCCAGTCCTCGCCACCTTCGCCCACTCCCTCCCTCCGTTGCGGCTGTCCTCTCTGCTGCCTCAACCTCCCCACCCCGTTCCCATCGCCGCCCAGCGAGCCCCACTGGTTCCTGTGAGGGTGGGCCTTGTTGCTTGGAGTTGGAGGAGCTGGGTTGGAGCCGCCAGTCCCTGCAGCGGGCGGCTCCAGCGGGCCTGTGAATCGCCGTGGGGTGCCCGGGAGTAAGGGGGCAGCGGAGCAAGGGATGTTTGGAGGAAGGCTTGCTGGGCAAAGGGGGGCGGTGGAGGCACAGGGAGAAGAAGGGAGGCCGAAGGAGAAAGAAAAAAGCCAAGAAAGTAGCCTCAGAACCAGAGTCCAGGGCACCCGGGAACGGTCTCCCATCCAAGTCCTGACCGGATCCGACCCTGCTTAGCTTCCAAGAGCAGAAGAGATGCGCTGCCATCAGGCCACTAGGGCCATAG